>NC_057798.1:20578036-20676193 GCF_018294505.1 Triticum aestivum | reverse complement strand
CGCGCCCCTACCTGACAAATTAACTCTCTCGAAGCGTTGTTGTGTCGAGGCGACCCCGAACCCTAGAGAAGCAGCGTCGAGGCCACTAACATGATTCCTTATTGTGATTAGCTGGCTAGTTCTACGTTTGCCATCTGTACCATATATAAACATGTTGTAAATATTTGCAGAAACTATGGAGCACTGCCGAGACGAAGAAACAGAAGCGATATTGAGGGACATAATCGCAAATGGAAGGGATGAAGTTGCGTCATTTCTCCTCGACTCCGTTGGTCAGCTGGAAGAACGGGGTGAAGAAGAGGGCTATGTTCATGATGGCTTCGGCCCATTAATGCCGGTACAAGAATAGGACTATGTTCATGATGGCTCCGATGACACAATGGAGGAACAAGAAGGAGACCGTGCTGACTGCTCCGGTGACCGAACTGATCCCGGCCAGGTATATATATATTAGTTAAGCCCGTGCTGACTAGTTAATTGATGCTTCCATTGTTTTGGTATATGTACACATATTATTTACTCTCGTATTTCTTCCTTATAATTTCTAGCCCTCCGGATCGAGCACAACATCGGTAAGGAGACGAGGCCCGAAGAAAAAGTTGAGCTCGGATGAAAAGTTTGAGATCATAGAAATCGCGCCCGACGGCGAACCGATTGAACCCATCCGGACAAGGAAGGCATTTTCTTCTCAGTGCGGGGTTCTTGTTAGGGACAAGATCCCGACCAGCATCCAGCAATGGTATAAGCCTAAGGAGGAAGACACTGAGGTGTCTTATGTCAATGATATGCAGAAAGAAGATCTTTGGACTCAGCTGAAGGCAAATTTCACCCTACCGCCAGAGGAGGATCCGGAGAAGCCAGTTAAAGAGGAATTAATCAAGTCTTGTGCTCTTAAGAAGATGGCAACCCTAATGAGGAGGTGGAGGAAAGAGCTGAACCAGTTTGTCAAAGATAGAAAGACACCAGAATTCATTGGCAAATATGAGAAGATCAAAGATCACTGGCCCGCAATTGTGGCCCACAAGACATCGGAAAAGAGTAAGAAGATGTCGGAGACAAACAAGAAAAATGCTGCGAAGAAGACGCTTCACCATCGCACGGAGTCAGGTGGCTACCTACAAACCCGGCCTAAGTGGTCCAAGGCTGAGAATGATCTGCTTGAAAAAGGGATCGAACCAGAGACAATGAGATGGCCAGACCGTTGCCGGACTTGGTTCTTCGGGTCTGGTGGAACCTTGGACCCTGTAACAGGGTTTTGCCAGTGGACGGACGAGCAACTGGAAAGACCAGTCAAGAACCTTCGACACTATATCGATGCAGCGTAGCGAGGGACGTTCCTTCCAAACAGGGAGAAGGACAAGCTCACAATGGCCCTTGGGAATCCTGAGCACCCTGGACGGACACGAGGCACGCCAGGCTCCATTCTGTGGAAGGTTGGTTTTCCGGACGCAGGGGGTTACAAAACCCACGAGAGGAGAAAGAAACTGGAGCAGGACCAACTGTAGGCGCTGCATGAAAGGGTAATGGGGCTAGAGGATCGAGAAGAGGAACGAGAAGCAACAGATCGTAGCAAACGACCTGCCGAAGCTTCCCCCGAAGCTACCCCGCCATCTCAGCGGAGAAGCAGCGTGGCTTCCGCCGAGCTGCTTCAGCCGGAGCATGTCTTGACGGCTCCTGCCAGCTATCCCGTGGATGGTATCACGGAGTCTCAAAATTGCCACATGATGGCGCGATGGATGACTTTGAAGGTCAAGGCGGCTGTTGGCCAAGTTTATCCTAGTGGACCCGGCACAACTTATCACTGCCAGCCGATTCCAAAAGGATATGCTAAGGTGATGGTGGATGAAATAACGGAGGGATTTGAGGACCTCGTGCTTGACCACCCTATCGGTGAAGGGGAGACTACGCTGGGTTCTACTCTGAAGACTCCATGCCTATGGAAGAAGGAGCTCATCAACCTTCTGAACTGGACGCCTCCGCCTCCTCCTCCTGCTCCGGCTAGTCAGGGCACTCCGCCTCCTCCACCGCCTCCTCCTCCGGCGAGTGACGATCAGGGCACACGTGGCGGCACTCCGCCTCCTTCTCTGGCGCATGGCGGCACTCCGCCTCCTTCTCCGCCTGCGCCGGTGCTCCCGAGCAGCCAGCAGCATCCTCCTTCTCCGCCTCGCCAGCAAGGGCGGAAGAGACCCGCCACCGCCCCGGCTGCTCCGACGCGTCGTACTCCTTCTCCTCCGCCTCGTAAGCAAGCACGAAAGAAGACAGACACCACAGCCGCTCCGTCTGCTCCAGCATCTAGCAGCACAACCAGAGGCGGGAGGCAATACAAATACGGTCCATCATCTCTCAAGCCTCTAGAGAAGTTACCATACGAGAGGTCCGAGGAGGAAAACGATACGATTGTGCGGACCCACGTGAAGGAGTTCTTTGAAGGGGTGAAAGCAAAGAGACATCCACCTCCGGAGGAGAAGGTAGATCCGGTGAAAGCAAAGCGCACTATCGATGCCCTGAGGAAACCACCAAAGTCTCCACCGAGAACCAACTATGAGCGCATTACTGAACAGACATATCTCCAAGCCCAGCGGTCGGGAACTACTGTCAGTGCTAAAAGGTCAAAAGAACGAGCAAAGGGGAAAAAATTGCCCAGCTCGGCGAACAAGCACAGCAATCGTGCCCCCCCCGCTCAATGTGTCTAATGCTCCGGGGACGGTGGCCGGTTATGGCAATCTTGACGATTACCTGCCTGATGATGCACTTCCTGATTTCTTGGAGGTGGACGGACACATATACGAGTACGGGAAGCCTCTCGTCAAAGATGAAAAATCTCTGACAACAATGATGCGAAGATTCCATAATTGGTACATGGAAACCTGCAGAGAGTCTGAGGGTAAGAATGCTTTGTATCTGCATATTAAAGAGGAGCACGATCTCGTTGCAAATGATCTGTTGACTGTTCCATTTGAGGAGTTCTTCGAGTTCTTCAATCAAAAGGCCCTCGATAAATTAATGGTCTTTTGCTACTATCTGTAAGTACTATTTCTGTCATTAAGTCTCTATATATAGCTCGGCTCTTTCATTGCATGCATTTATAATTAATTATCCTCAATATATTATGCAGATTGAAGATCGTCGAGTGCAAAAAACAAGAAATTTATGATATTGGGTTGATTAACACAAATATCATAGATGTATTTCTGGTTGAAAACAACATCAAAGAGGCCGAGGACAACTTGCTACAATCGTTGATCAAAAATCAAAACAAAGATACCATACTCTTTCCTTACAACGGCCCGTGAGTGTTACTGTCGTGTGCATATTCGGTTTCCCTTATTACTCAAGCGAGCTTATAGTAATGTAATTGATGAGTTATGCATGCGTGCGCAGGTACCACTATATTCTTCTGGAGATTAAGCTTGAGCGTGGACTAGTAACCGTCTTAGACTCGAGACGGGAAGATCCCAAATCCTATGCGGACATCACTGAAATGCTCAGCAAGTAAGTTGAATCGATCATTATCGCACCATATCGGCAACTTTTTGTTCATTTCCTGATATCTCCAGTAATAATAATAATTTTCTTTGTCTTGCAGGGTTTGGAAACAGTTCACCGCAGAAGCTCCGGGACTGGCGAAGGAGCTGACATATAAATGGCCGAAAGTAAGTACTACTGGCTAGCTAGTTGCGCGCATCTCCCGTTGATTTTATAGCTATACTTTCATCAATGCCATTTATAATGCTTCATTATCAGTTTGATTGACCTCTATTTCTCGTAAAGTGCTTGTGGCAGGAGGAAGGGAATGATTTCTGTGGATACTACGTGTGCGAGTTCATCCACACCACGACTTTGAAAAACAAGCGGGGCTACTCTAGAAGACAATATGAAGTGCGTAAGCAATAATATTCACAATTTCATTTTATTACACCATCATTTCTGTTGAGTTTCATTCATATATATGTATTAATTAACCCCCTTCTTCAAATTAGACGTGGCAGATGCGGGATGAACTCCTAGAACCAGATCGCATGAAAGCAATTCAAGAGGAATTGGCGGGATTCTTTCTTGACCACGTCATCAGTAAAGCCGGAGAATACCATGTGGAAATTGATTTCAAATTCTAGGGGTTTGTAATTAAGAGATCTTATACATATTGTACATGTATGTAGCCAGTAGCGTCGGATACATGATACGAAAACTTGTTGTTCGACCAATCTCTCGGAGAAGGAGAGGTCGATCGATCACTTCTCTCGGTATGCATGACGAACTTCTGTACTAAATGGTTCTCTCGATCACTTATGTATATATAGTACGTAGCGTCGACCAAGCACGGACATGAGAGAGGACACTTCTCTCTATTAATTAGCTAGCTAACACAATATATGAAACACCTAAATTAACCCCCCAAAACCCCCAACCTCCCCTCCTTTCAAAAAAAAAACAAAACCTCAGCCACTGGAATGCTGACGCGTGGATGCCTTTTGGTCCCGGTTGGAGCCACCAACCGGGACCAAAGGCCCCCTCACTGGGCTCGGCGCACAGGGCCACGTGGAGGCACATAGTAACGGCCCATTAGTCCCGGTTCATGAACCGGGACTAAAGGCCCTTATGAACCGGGACTATTAGGTGTTTTTCCACTAGTGCCATCAAACAGAGCGAGAACTGTAGGAAGTGACAAGGGTGTTATCCTGTGTACCACGGGTTCATAAGAGAAATATGTGCACAAGATGATAGCCATGATATACCCTATGCATGATGAAATGATGGCAGGAGGTGGTTAGTTGTACATTCTTAGTTAGGGGTGTTGATTTACATACTCCTATATCGACACCTTCTACCTAGGTCATTCAGTTTGAATGAAGATCCTGTTATCTTTATATAGAAATTTCTTTTCTCTTCTTCGAAACAAGAGAATATTTGACTTGAAACTTTGCAGGACAACAATATACAAGTGTCACTCTAGGTCTAAAAGTACAAAATAAATAACACAGATATACGACCTTAGTAGTCTTTTCATGTCCTTCCACGATACTAAAACCTACTGTAAAATATTAGTTAGTACTCATCTGCTATCACAAAATTAATTTATTTAGTAGTGTGTTTATTAAAAATACAAATCACAACTTTCAATATTTATATAGTAACTATTATACCCATTTTTGTTTTGTTAAATCATATAATTAGCTATTTTATAATTTCCTTATATATTATGGATCATTGTGTTACCTGTTGACTCGAGTTGATCTAAATGTTTCAGATGTACTTGGCTAGAAATTTTATATCAATAGGAGAGGAGTAGGGAATATAGGTGCATACGCATTTCTTAACTCTCACATGATAATGATATCTAAGAAGTAGACGGAGTTTTCTCTTACAACTGCTAGAAAAAGGTGCACGAGCAGTATTTAAATTGAAACTATGAGATTGCCAGGTTAAAAGGATTTGAATGAGAATAAATTTTGTGCATGTGTTATTTCCAATGTATTTGTCTACTATATGAAGGGAAGCCACTGTTTTTTTTACCAAAATTATACTATTTTTTCGAAGCCCGTAACAACTAACAACTGACTTATTGAAACCAAATTGAAGGAATAAATTTTATAACTTGAGCAGGTAAATAAAATACATCACACATTTTTGACATAGTTTTGGAATATCGTAATTCCTAATTTCTCACCATTTCCTAATTCATGTCTAGCATTAATTAAAGTTGTTGAACTTACTTATCATGACTAACACGTCGGGTCAGACCACAAATCAAAGGTCCCTTTATCGCTGGGAAAATCCGTAGCCATGAATACGGTGATTGCCGCCATAATCATGGAATTAACACATGCCAACACTTGAAGCCTAATCAATAACTACATTTCCTCTCACTGTCTGCAAACGGATCTTTGCGGCACAGGCAATAGCTAAACATGGATGTCCTGTTTGTTGGATATGAGAAAATTAAACAGGTAATAGATGGGAAAAAATAGCACAAATTAAGGTGCATATCATATATGTTTATATATCAGTCAGAAAAATGAAATATACCTATGACAAAACTATGTTTGCAAAAGGCTCATATTTGTGAGAGCGCATTTGGTTCCACATTTCTTAGGGCAAATCAAATATTGTGTGCTAATGAAAAAAAATTATAAAATTCTAGCCCGCACATTGAGCGGGCCACTTTTCTAGTTTATTGAAAACAACAAGAAAACCAAAAAGCAAAAAGATACAGGTTGGGTTGCCTCCCAACAATCGCTATCGTTTTACGCTCCTAACTAGGCATAATGCGAAGGATCTAAGTTTTGCCATCTTTATCCTTGTTTTCCTTGGGGGTATTCTTGTTAGGGTGTTTTGCAAAATAAAACATAAAACACATTAGTCCATGGAATCCTTTGCACTATCAAGTTGCTTATCATCATAACCCTTTTGATTTCAGGCGGCAATCCGAGATTAGTGTTGATTAACATCATTGAAACTTGTTGGATCATGTCTAAAACAGGGACTTGCTTTTTAAGATTCTCATCAAAGATTTGATTATTCCCAAGCAAATGTCTCAACGCATAATCACTATTATAAAGAATTTCATCAATCACCGGTTTTTCACGATTCATACCATAAAAATCAAAGATTTCGCTAGCTTCCCGTATTATGTAGTCAAATTCATTCATGAGAACAAAAGTGGCTAACTTTTTAGCTTTAGGATTCTTTACAACGGGTAACTCATAGAAAAATCTTTGCAAGGTAGGATGAGTACGAATAAATTTATTTTGAAGTTTCAGAACTAGTACCGAAATAGCTTCCTCATAAGATTTAGTCTTTTTAAGTATTGGATATGTTCTTTTCCCATAAAATTACCCTACCCCAAAACAAAAGTTTTGGCATCCAGATTACCCGTACGCTCCGGTTTAGGAGTTAGGCCATCATCTGTTTCTGCCATACCAAAATCACTCATGATTGCAAGAAAAAGATAGATCTGACGAGAAAACACCGAATGAAAAAGAGGGGGAATAAAACGGCAAACTTTTGTAAAGTGGGGGAGAGGAAAATGAGAGGCAAATGTCAAATAATGTAAATTGCAAGGAGATGAGATTTATTATTAGGAACCTGGTTGATATTGATGATGTCTCCCCGGCAACGGCGCCAGAAATTCCTTTTGATGTCTGCTAGAACTACGTCGGTATTTCCCCAAAGAGGAAGGGAAGATGCAGCACATCGACGGTAGCTATTTCCTCAGTGATGAGACCAAGATTATCGAACCAGTAGGAGAACCACGCAACACAACGTACACAGCTCCTGCACACAAATAACAAATACTCGCAACCCAAAGTGTTAAAGTGGTTGTCCATCCCTTTCGGATAACAGCACTAGAAAGCACGTAGATGGGAGAAAATTTGTAATAGATTGGATAAATATATCACAAATAAAATAAAGTGCAGCAAAGTATTTTTGTATTTTTTTTGGTCTATAGAACTGAAAATAAAAGCAAATAAAATACATCCAAAGGCAAATATATTAAAGAAGAGACCCGGGGGCCGTAGGTTTCAGTAGTGGCTTCTCTCGAGAAAAATAACAAACAGTGGGAAAACAATTACTGTTGGTCAATTGATAGAAATTCAAATAATCGTGACGATATCCAGGCAATGATCATTATATAGGCATCATGTCCAAGATTAGTAGCCTGACTCCTGCCTGCATCTACTACTATTAATCCACACATCGACCGCTATCCAGCATGCATCTAGTGTATTAAGTTCATGGAAAAAAGGAGTAATGCAATAAAAACGATGACATGATGTAGACAAGATCTATTTATGTAGAAATAGAACCCATCTTGTTATCCTTAATAGCAACGATATATACGTGTCGTTTCCCCTTCTGTCACTGGGATCAAGCACCGAAAGATCGAACCCATCACAAAGCACCTCTTCCATTGCAAGATAAATAGATCAAGTTGTCCAAACAAAACCAAAATATCGGAGAAGAAATACGAGGCTATAATCAATCATGCATATAAGAGATCAAAGAAGACTCAAATAACTTTCATGAATAAAAATATAGATCTGATCATAAACTCAAAGTTCATCGGATCCCAACAAACACACTGCAAAAAGACTTACATCATATGGATCTCCAGGAGACAATTGTATTGAGAATCAAGAAAGGGAGAGGAAGCCATCTAGCTACTAACTACGAACCCATAGGTCTACAAAGAACTAATCACCCCTCTGGTACTTCTTCGGCCCAACTTGTGTCTTCTGGTCCATAAAAAATCCACAAAAATTTTCGCTACGTTTGGACTCCGTTTGGTATTGATTTCCTGCGATGTAAAAAAACAAGCAAAAAACATCATCTAGCACTGGGCACTATGTCAATAGGTTAGTATCAAAAAATGATATAAAATGATTATAAAATGATTGTAAAACATCCAAGAATGATAATATAACAGCATGGAACAATAAAAAATGAGTCAATTACACCACCGGTGCTTAAATTTGGTAAGAAAAGTCACTTTAGTGCCAAGACTTGTGGCATATATTGAACTGGTGCCACAACTTGGCTAGGGAGTGCATATACGGTGCAAAACTCGTTTGAATACGCATGCGATGCCGACGAGGCATGACATCATGGTGTGGGGCCCATTTTCAGTGATCTGCCTATGTAGAGTAGGCGTGTGGGGTGTTGTTTTTGCAAAAAAACCTCAGAATTTTATTTCTATGCACGAGAAAGCCCCTGACGGGTGTGAAGCCCAGCTGTAGCAGAAATTTTATATTGGAATGAAAAAATAACATAAATTAAGATGAAGACACGAACTGGCTATTTGGACCATCTAGTCGCTCGGCTAGCCACCCAGTCGCTACACCATTTGACGACTTGGTGGAGACACATATCTTATATCTTTTTCTTAAACAACATAAATTAATAATTTTACTAATTCAGAAAAAATGCTGTCGTGGGGTTCAAACTTTCAACTTGGGGCAAAATTTAAGATGAGTCGGTCACTACATCGACATTCATTTGGTCTCTACTGGGATTGTTATCCTTTTTGTCACATGAGCTACAACTTACTGTGTTTTTTTCATTTTCTACAATATGTGAAAAATATGTAAATCCTAATTATAAATTGTCAGTGCATCTAGTGCCCCTTAGTGATTTTGGTGTATTGAAGACTTATAGGTTAAGTGACTAATATGTTTGTGAGTGTACACAGGCTCTATAAGTCGATGAGGAGTTTGATATTTACAGTGAATGTCGACCCCTGAAAATGAATGTCTTGAGCTGAAGACTTTGGTTCTAAGACTTTGAAAGTGAAGAAATTGGTGTGACCTTGAAGACTTGGATATTTATGCGAGGATTATGAAGCGTGCAGACTTTGTTTTCATAGTTTCATTTTCTCTTTCTTGAGTCATAGGAAACACCATACTGTTAAAGGGGGTTAAGGTAATACTAAGGAAACTAATTTCCAAGTGATGCTCATCTGAAAATCCTACACCTACCCAATCCTTTCGAGTGAAGCCATTGGAAATCTCATATCAGTTCAGTCAATTTCTTCAGTGACAGAGACGAAGATCTTCTGGTCTCTGAGGAATTTGTTCTGACTGAAGAGTTAGGAATTCGCTAGTGCGGATTGCCTACACAGTGAGGAACATGATAGCCCTGAGGAATTCGAACCTAAAATCCGACCGTTGTTGTGCCACGTGCCAGCTGTCCAAAATATCCTACCACCTAACAGTCATATCCTTGAAGGGCATTTATGTCTTATCATGTCGGGCTGCTCCCTAGGCTATAAATAGACGCCCCCTACAACCACTAGCTGGTTGGCTGCTCCGAGAGAAAAACTGACACTTGTCAATTGAGAGCATCTCATCCTCCGAGGACTTTGAGCGAAAATCATCAAGTGAGGAAAACCCAAATCCCAAACCTAAACCTACAAACCCAAAGTGATTGAGCATCATTGAAGAGATTGTTCCTATGTGGAACCGAGGCTTGTTACCTTTGAGGACTGTGTATCCTCCAGTCGGTTAGGCGTCATGGTCTGAGCATCCAAGAGGAATTGTGGATTGCCGAGTGACCAAGTCTGTGAAGGTTTGGAAGTCACCTGTGAAGACTTACCATGAGTGTTGGCTGAGGTCTGTGTGATCTTAGCACAAGGAGAATACGGCGAGGACTGTGTGTCCGGGACTATGTGTCCTCGAGTTTAAATACTCAGCCGCTCCAACCAGACGTACAACTGTCACAATAGTTGGAACTGGTCTACCAAATCGTTGTCTTCACCAAGCCTACCATTTCTATTTCCTCAACCCTTTCATTTCCTCATTCATGTGTTGATGAACCTAATCATTACTACTGTTTGAAGACATTGACTGAAGACTTTCTCTATTTCTTCAATCCTATTTCTCCAGTCACATTGTCTTTAGCCTGCTTATCCTGTGTTTACGCTTTGTGTATTCTGTGTTTATCTTTCATTTCATCATGAGGACTATGCTATTGCTCTGTTATGCTTATACCTGAGTACTTATTTTGCTGCTAGTTGTTCGTGACTTAGGAATTTCCTCACCCTGAAATTCCTCAGTGACGAATTTGTAAAAATCGCCTATTCACCCACCCTCTAGTCGACTTAACACACTTTCAATTGGTATCAGAGCAAGGTACTCCCTTGTTCTGTGTGATTTTGGTTTAACCGCCTGGAGTTTCAGTTATGTCGACTGTGGGAATGAAGAAAGTGTCTTACCCCATCTTTGATGGTCATGAATATCCCAAGTGGAAGGCCATGATGAAGAAGCAACTCATGGCGATGAACAGTGAATTATGGATCATCACTGAGATTGGTCTTACTGATCTATGCAATATGGAGGAGGCTAATGATATTCGCAAGTACACTCTACTCAACCTGACGGCGAAGGATGTAATCTGCTCCTGTTTGTCCCAAAATCAGTTCAAGAACATCACGCATCTCAACCATGCGAAGCTTATCTAGGAACGACTCTCTGAAGTCTACAAAGGCCATCGTACTTGTCATGATCCATGGTTTGAGGATTTCAAGGAATCTCTCAAGAAGATGACTTTCGCACCTGAATCATCATCCACTGCACCATGCCTTATGGCAAAGGGTGCCAAGATAACAGAATGCTACCTTTCTGAATCTAGTGATGATGAATCGGGTGATGAATTTGGACCCAGCTATGTCAAACTTGCTTCCCTTGCCACTAAACAACAAAGAGCCCTTGGAAAAGTTCAAAGCCTGCTTGATGAAAGCGATGATATGTTGGGTGAGGAATTGAATCGAACTAAGGCTTTGACTGATAGTCTTCAAAAACTTCAGTCTAAGTTTGAAAACCTTCAAAATCATCATACCACTCTCTTAACTGATCATGAGAAGCTTTCTTATGAATTTCTTCAGAGAAATCAAGATCTTGAGAAGATAAAAGTGAGCTATGAAGATCTTCAGAAGGAAAATGATTCATTGCTTGCTCAACAGATCAGTTCCGCTCAGGAAGAATTTATTCCACCATGTCTAAAATGCATTGAGCGTGAATCTGCTAATTCATCACCTGAATGTTCAAATGCTTCTATTGCTGCAAATTCTTCAACTATCTCTGTGGTCACAAATTCCTCATCTGAGCATACCACAAGTATCGCCGACGATAATGCAGGGCTGAAGGAATTGTACGTGATAGGCATTTACAAAAGCCTCAAAGGGCATCAGACTCTTTGTGATGTGCTCAAAAAGCAGATCTTGAACAGGAACCCTGAAAGAGGATATTGCCTTTGAGAGGAAACTCAATGCTGATGGGACCTACTGGAAGCCTGAGCAGTATCCCAAAACCTCATGGGTTGCTGCGAAAGGACCTCATGTAGATCCATGCACTCTATCTGGGTTTACTTGTGATTCTTCATATTCCTATGATGATCATTTGACTCCAACTATAAATTTTTCAAGAATCAGAATGGTGAAGTGTTAGGTCGATATGTTGGAACTAACTGAAGGAACGGCCCCCCTATGAAGAAAATCTGGGTTCCCAAAAGGTGCCTTGAAAATCTTCAGGTGAATGTCATCATGACACCACCTATGAAGAATAGGAACCCTAGACCAAATTCTTCATATGGATGAAATTCCTCACATGGATCAAAATCCTCATATGAACATCATTGTGCTAACACTTCTGTTTCGCAGGGAAAGGCTAAAGGCTATGAATATGTGCATTATTCTTCAAACCACTCTGTTTATTCATATGCTTATCCTAACCACTCTTCTATTCCTCGAAGGCTAAAGGCTAACACTTCTGTTCCTCGAAAAATTTATCTGCTTATTCATATGCTTATCCTAACCACTCTTCTGTGAAACGAAGTGCATTGGCTTCATTGCCATCTTTTTCTTATGGAGCTCGCAGAATGATGAATTTCTTGCCACCCCTACAGATGTGGGTGGTGAAGAAAAAGAACTAATCTCTTATGCAGGGTTAGGTCTCCAGACGAACTTGATCGTCTGAAGAAATTGCTGGAGACCTAAATGTGCTTGATTGGACGCAAGCTAATTATGAAGAAATGAATCACTCATTTCTCATGTCCTCTTATTCCTATATGTACTACTATTGATGAAATTGATATCATATTCTTCACTAATGAAGTATATGGGTTCATAAGTTGCACTAATTCATCTGCAGGATGAACAACCTAAAGCTACTGAGTGGGTCCTCAACAGTGGATGTACAAATCACATGACCAGTGTCAGGAACTTGTTGATGGACACTGATTTGTCATCGTCTCATCTGAAGCATATCACCTACACTGACAAAGGAAAAAGCAAGGTATTGGGTCTAGGTAAGGTTGCGATCTCAAAGGATAGACACATGGACAAAGTCATGCTTGTCGAGTCCTTAGGATTCAACCTCATGTCTGTCTCAATGCTTTGTGATCTTGATATGGTTGTCGTCTGGCAAATATCGTTGCATTGTGCTGATGTAATCTTATAATTCCAAAGTCTTTGAAAGCTTTAGGAAAGGAGACTTGTATATTGTTGATTTCTCTGCAGGACCACAACCTGCCACATGTCTTCTTGCAAAAGCTTCAGAATGCTGGCTATGGCATCGACGACTTGGTCATGATGGAATGAGGAACTTGCATACACTCGTGAAGAAGAAGCATGTCCTTGGGATCGAGGGTGCCAAATTCCTCAAAGATCATCTTTGTGGGGCTTGTGAAGCTGGAAAGATCACTAGAGCCAAGCATCCTCAAAGACCATCATGATCACGTCTCGTCCCTTTGAATTACTTCATATGGATCTCTTTGGACCTACTCATTATGCCACATTCTCTAGTTCTGCATCATTATATGGCTTTGTCATAGTTGATGAATATTCTCGTTACACATGGGTGCATATCATCACTTACAAAAATGAAGTGCATGAAGTCTTCAGACGATTTTCCTCAATAGCTTCTACTAACTTCAGTGTGAAGATCAAGCATATTAGGAGTGATAATGGAATTGAGTTCAAGAACACTGGTCTCGATGAATATCTTGATATACTTGGTATTACTCACGAGTTATTTGCTCCCTATGCTCCTCAGTAGAATGGTGTCGTGGAGCGCAAGAACAGAACCCTTGTTGAGATGGCTCGCACCATGCTTGATGAATACAAGACACCTCAACACTTTTGGCCTGAAGCCATTAATACTGCGTGCCACATCATCAACAGGGTATATCTTCACAAATTCTTCAAAAAGACCTCATATGAACTCCTCACTGACAAGAAACCCATTGTAAGTTATTTCAAAGTCTTCGGTGCTAAATGCTGGATTAGATATCCTCACCATCACTCTAAGTTTGCACCGAAAGCACATGCGGGTTTTATGCTTGGTTACGGAAAGGACTCGCACACCTACAGAGTCTTCAACATCAATCATCACAAAATTGTTGAAACTGTAGATGTGTGGTTCGATGAAACTAATGGCTCGCAAAGAGAGCACCTACCTCCTGTGCTAGATGAAATGTCACCTTATGAATCCATCAAGTTCAAAGCTACTGAGGATATCATCCCTACCGAAGAATCTGCTGAAGAAGTCATTCCGGATCGTGAAGAAAATCACACTAGTGCTGCTGAAGAAACTGGTCCTGAAAAATTGCCGGGCCAAAGCAAAGTCGTCAACCCGCATATCCTCGCATTGCAAAAGAAGTGCAGATGGAGAAGATCATCGGTGACATCAACGCACCAGGTCCTCTCACACGCTCAAAAGCTTCACATTTATTTAACTTTTGTGGGCATTTTGCGTTTGTCTCTATCACAGAACCCACTAAAGTTGATGAAGCATTCATGGAATCTGAGTGGATTCAAGCCATGCAAGATGAATTGCATGAATTCAAGCTCAACAATGTGTGGGAGCTTGTCAAGCGACCAGACTCATGCAAGAACAACATCGGTACCAAATGGATCTACCGCAACAAACAAGATGAAAATTGCCTTATGGTGAGGAATAAGGCTCTTCTTGTAGCTCAAGGCTACACACATGTTGAAGGAATTGATTTCGATGAATATTTTGCACCTATTGCTAGACTTGAGGCTATTCGCATATTGCTTGCTTACCTAACCATCATAATATCATCTTACATCAAATGGATGTGAAATGTGCATTCCTCAATGGTAAGCTTGAGGAAGAAGTATATGTTGCTCAACAACTAGGATTTGAGGATCCAAAGTTTCCAGATCACGTCTACAGACTCAACAAGGCCCTCTATGGCCTCAAGCAAGCACCTAGGGTGTGGTATGACACACTTAAGGAATTCCTCATGAAGAAAGGCTTCAAACACGGTTCACTTGATCCAACTCTTTTCACCAAAGCATATGATGAGGAATTATTTGTGTGCCAAATATATGTTGATGATATTATCTTTGGCTGTACTAACCAACATTACAGTGACGAATTTGCCTATATGATGAGTGAGGAATATCAAATGTCTATGGGAGAATTGAAATTCTTTTTAGGTTTTAAAATTTGTCAACAATACAATGGCATATTCATATCTCAGGAGAAATACCTCAAGGATGTGTTGAGGAAATTCGGCATGCAAGATTGCAAAGGCGTCAAAATCCCTATGCTCACAAATGGCCATCTATGCACTGATGAAAATGGTAAAGACTTTGATCAAAAGGTATACCTCTCCATGATTGGCTCTTTATTGTATCTATGTGCATCTAGGCCGGATATTATCCTTAGTGTTTGCATGTGTGCCCGATTTCAAGCTACACCGAATCACACCATAAGGCTGTGAAGCATATTCTTCGATATCTAGCTCACACACCTACACTTGGATTATGGTATCCCAAGGGCCCTTCCTTTGATCGCATTGGATATTCAGACTCTGACTATGCTGGTGATCGGGTGGACCGCAAGTCAACGTCAGGCACATGTCATTTCCTCGGACGATCCTTGCTATGTTGGTCCTCAAAGAAGCAGAACTACGTATCACTCTCTACTGCTGAAGCTGAGTACATTGCTGCTGGATCTTGTTGTGCTCAATTGCTATGGATGAAGCAAACCAACAAGGACTATGGCATCAATGTGAAGAATGTGCCACTATACTTTGACAATGAGAGTGCTATCAAGATTACTCACAACCCAGTTCAGCACTCCAAGACAAAGCACATCCAGATTCATCATCATTTTCTTCGTGACCATCTGTTGAAGGGCGACATCTCCATCGACCACGCAAATACTGAAGACCAGCTGGCCGATATCTTCACAAAGCCCTTGGATGATAAGAGATTTAGCAAGTTGTGGTGTGAGCTAAATATCTTAGAATCTTCGAATGTTCTTTGAAAAGAACACACATCCTAACACTTATGCAAACTTGATGACTTAGACGTGCAATACATGATGTAATGTTTTCTTCAATCAATGAAGACTAACCCTCTAAGTGTGAAGAAATTAATGAAGAATTTGATTCTCAGAACCCTACGACAATTGTATGCGGTGTCTGAAGTCACCATTCTTATACGGTGGGTTACACCACCAACCAAAGTTGAAAATATTCAATTTGAGTTTTTCTTCATTTTGAAATTCCTCAGTATTACAACTTTGCATTGTCTTCACTCTTTCCGTCATTGTTCCTCATTGTTTCTACTTGAGTTTATGTACTCTACAACATTCAGTTATTACTAATTCTTCAAGTTGATTTTTCTGCTAAGTGAATGTGATTGGACCCTTTCCCCTTCAATCCTAAACTCAACCCAGTCTGTTCACAAATTCTTCATGTGCGTTCTATTTGAAACTCGTTCAAAATCTTCATTGTGTCCTTGTGAGCTGAAGAAATTGCTAATGAAACTTTAAAATATTCCTATCTGAATTTTCGGCTTTTGCCGCTCAAACCGTTACTCACCCACGATCTTACACGATCTCCATCACACTGTACGTGGGTGACACATGTCGCTAGGATGAGAAGGGTCAGGGGCACTGAGGGAGTCCTGGATTAGGGGGTGTTCGGATGGCCGGATTATGACCTTTGGCCGGACTCCCGGACTATGAAGATACAAGATTGAAGACTTCGTCCCGTGTCCGGATGGGACTTTACTTGGCATGGAAGGCAAGCTTGGCGATACGATATGAAGATCTCCTCCCATTGTAACCGACTCTGTGTAACCCTAGCCCTCTCCAGTGTCTATATAAACCGAAGAGTTTTAGTCCATAGGACGAACAACAATCATACCATAGGCTAGCTTCTAGGGTTTAGCCTCTCTGATCTCGTGGTAGATCAACTCTTGTACTACCCATATCATCAATATTAATCAAGCAGGAGTAGGGTTTTACCTCCATCGAGAGGGCCCAAACCTGGGTAAAAACATCGTGTCCCTTGTCTCCTGTTACCATCCGCCTAGACACGGAGTTCGGGACCCCCTACCCGAGATCCGCCGGTTTTGACACCGACGTTGGTGCTTTCATTGAGACTTCCTCTGTGTCGTCACCTTTAGGTCTGATGGCTTCTTCGGTCCTCAACCACGACGTGGTCCAGGGTGAGACTTTTCTCCCCGGACAGATCTTTGTATTCGGCGGCTTCGCACTGCGGGCCAACTCGCTTGGCCATCTGGAGCAGATCGAAAGCTACGCCCCTGGCCATTAGGTCAGGTTTGGAAGCTTAAATTACACGGCCGACATCCGCGGGGACTTGATCTTCGACGGATTCGAGCCACGGCCGAGCGTGCCGCACTGTCCCGATGGGCATGATATAACTCTGCCGCCGGACAGCGCCCGTAGTGCCGCTCAGGTGTCCGCTCTGATCATTAGCTCGGAGCCAACTGTGCTAGTCGGGGATGGATGGTTGGACGCCGCCCCAGGAGCCGCAATCTCTACGGCGATAGAGTCGAATACCAGCCCAGTCCTTTGCAAGGCCTGTGACTCCAAGGTGCCAGACTCCGTGCCGGACTACGAATCTTCTGCACCCCTTTCGATCGAACCCGATTGGGCTCCGATCATGGAGTTCACCGCCGCGGACATCTTTCAGCACTCGCCCTTTGGCGATATCCTGAACTCCCTAAAGTCTCTCTCTTTGTCAGGAGAGCCCTAGCCGGACTATGGTCAGCAGGGTTGGGATACGGACGACGAAGAAATTCGAAACCCACCCACCACCCACTTTGTAGCCACTGTCGACGATCTAACTGACATGCTCGACTTCGACTCCGAAGACATCGACGATATTGACGCTGATGAAGGACACGACCAAGAACCAGCACCTATAGGGCACTGGAAGGCCACCTCGTCATATGACATATACATGGTGGACACCTCCAAAGCAGGGGATGGCGATGAAAAAGCGGAGGACGACCCCTCCAAGAAGCAACCCAAGCACCAACGTCAGTGGCACCGCTCTAAATCCCGCCAAAGAAAGAACGGCGAATCCGGCACCGAAGATGTCAACACTCCGGACAGTGCCGAAGACATCCCCCTCCAGCAGGATTCAGCGCAGGAGGACGAAGGAGCCAGCCCTCATGAGAGAGCGGCCGATAGAGAGGACGAGGACGACAATTATATGCCTCCCTTCGAAGACGAGGCAAGACTCGACGATGACGAATTCGTCGTACCAGAGGATCCCGTCGAACAAGAGCGTTTCAAATGCAGGCTTATGGCCACGACAAGGAGCCTCAAGAAAAAACAGCAGCAGCTTAGAGCTGACCAAGACCTGCTAGCCGACAGATGGACTGAAGTCCTGGCGGCCGAAGAGTACAAACTCGAACGCCCCTCCAAGAGTTACCCAAAGCGCAGGCTGCTACCCCAACTAGAGGAGGAAGCAACTAAACCTACATCACCAGCGTACGATGCGCCCAATCGGCCACCCCGTGGCCGCGACAGAGAGGCCCTTCAGCCCTCAATCCAAGCCGCACCCCGGCGCCGCTCTAAGAATACCAGAGCACGGGGAAACGCAACAGACCTACGAGACATATTGGAAGATAAGGCAAGGCAGACAAGATCAATCTACGGATCGCGTGGACGCCCCACATCACGTGACGATAACCGTCACACCGGATATGATAAATACGGCTACGCCGAATACAACAGACCAAGCTCATCTGAGCTGCGTCGTGATATAGCCCAGTACAGGGGCGCCGCACACCCACTATGCTTCACAGACGAAGTAATGGATCATCAAATCCCCGAGGGTTTTAAACCCGTAAACATCGAATCATACGATGGCACAACTGATCCCGCGGTATGGATCGAGGATTATCTCCTTCATATCCACGTGGCCCGTGGTGACGATCTACACGCCATCAAATACCTCCCGCTCAAGCTGAAAGGACTAGCTCGACATTGGCTTAACAGCCTGCCAGCTGAGTCAATTAGTTGCTGGGAGGACCTGGAATCCGCATTCCTTGACAACTTCCAGGGCACTTATGTGCGACCACCAGACGCCGATGACCTAAGCCACATAATCCAGCAGCCAGAGGAATCGGCCAAGAAATTCTGGACACGGTTCCTAACCAAGAAAAATCAAATAGTCGACTGTCCAGACGCCGAGGCCTTTGCAGCCTTCAGGCACAACATCCGAGACGAATGGCTTGCCCGGCACGTAGGACAAGAAAAGACGAAATCTATGGCAGCCCTCACGACACTCATGACCCACTTCTGCGCGGGCGAAGACAGCTGGCTAGCTCGTAGCAATAACATAACCAAGAGCCCTGGCAATTCGGATACCAAGGACAACAATGGCAGGTCACGTCGCAACAAGCACAAGCACTGCATTAACGGCGACAGTACTGAGGATACGGCAGTCAATGCCGGATTCAGAGTCTCTAAACCCGGTCAGCGGAAGAAGCCATTCAAAAGAAACCCTCCGGGCCAATCCAGCTTAGACCGGATACTCGATCGCTCGTGCCAGATACACGGCACCCCCGAATAACCAGCCAACCACACCAACATGGATTGTTGGGTGTTCAAGCAGGCAGGCTAGTTAAGTGCCGAAACCAGAGACAAGGGGCTGTGTAGCGATGACGAGGAGGAGCCCCGGCCGCCGAACAACACAGGACAGAAGGGATTCCCCCCACAAGTGCGGATGGTAAACATGATATACGCAACCCACATCCCCAAAAAGGAGCGGAAGCGGGCTCTCAAGGATGTCTATGCGTTGGAGCCAGTCGCCCCAAAGTTCAACCCATGGTCCTCCTGCCCGATCACTTTTGATCGAAGGGACCACCCCACTAGCATCCGTCACGGCGGATTCGCCGCATTGGTCCTAGACCCAATCATTGATGGATTTCACCTCACCAGAGTCCTCATGGACGGCGGCAGCAGCCTGAACCTGCTTTATCAGGATACAGTGCGAAAAATGGGTATCGGTCCCTCAAGGATTAAACCCACAAAGATAACCTTTAAAGGCGTCATACCTGGTGTAGAAGCCAGCTGTACAGGCTCGGTTACACTTGAAGTGGTCTTCGGATCCCCGGATAATTTCCGAAGGGAAGTGTTAATCTTCGACATAGTCCCATTCCGCAGTGGCTATCACGCCCTACTCGGACGAACCGCATTTGCAAAATTCAATGCGGTGCCGCACTACGCATATCTCAAGCTCAAGCCCTCGCAGAGTCATCACAGTAAATGGAAACACCGAACGCTCTCTCCGAATGGAGGAGCACACGGCGGCCCTGGCGGCGGAAGTATAGAATAGCCTCTCAAGGCAATTCTCCAATCCAGGTGTTAAACGTCCGGACAACGTCAAGCGAGCCCGAAGTAACCTACAACAAAGCCGGCTGGCACGTTCCGAGCAAGCATAGCAGTGCGGCCCCAACCCCAGCCCTCGCCAGATGGTGATATCGGTACCACGCGTACATAATTATGCTTTAGAAATACCATGGGCATAAGGGTAGGGGCACAACTACGGCACGCCTAGAATGCGGCTGAACCGCACCAAGGGGCTCCCTATTCCGCCATTTCTTTTTTATATACTTTCAGGACCCAACTATTCGGAAGGCATGTCCGGCAATACACTCGCCGAACACACGATGCAATAGCCAGGGAGAGAACAAGCCTCGTCAAATGTCCAGGTGGTCTCTATAACGAGCTTAATACCTGTTTTACTTAAAGTCCCGCAGCTTGCCCCTGGAGGGGGACATGTCAAATAATCCCATCTCTTGCTTATCGCACTATTTGTATCGTTCTGCTTTCATAGCAGCCCTTTTTTAATAAACAATACATAGCTCTTATCTATTATTGTATTCATCTATTTTCTATACAAATATGTCGAGTCATGACATTATGCAACCGTACACTTTGGTACGGCCAATACACCAGGGGCTTAAGCACCCCATAACATGGTGTGAGAAGACCGAACACTCTCACGAGTGCGGCACCCCGAACTTATAGCACTATATGCATCGGCTCCAAATCATGTCTTCGGTCAATAGTTGGGTTTGCCCGGCTCCCATGTTTTGGTACCTTACGTTCCGCAATGTTGGCTAAGGTAGCGCTGGGAGAACTACTACGATTGTGTCCCAGCTGAGCTGGGTTAACACCTCAGTAGAGAAAGCTAAAACTGACCGTCATGATAGTGCGAGAGACCGGTCGCTGTTCGCAAGGTTTTTCGAGTCCTTAAAGACTCATGCCGCTTAGAGCGAGGAGCCGGACTTATCTGGCCTAGGCGTGGATAGCGCCCCGAACTCGGTCTTCCGAATACTAGGGGCTTCGCCAAAATTTAAAATTATAGAATTCTATGGCTAAGTGAGAGTGATAAAGCATTATAAGTCCGATGGCCTGGTTTGTTGTGCTGAGCGCCTCCCTAGATGGACCCAAGAATGGGAACAAGAGCACTCAGGTTTATCCTGAACACCCCAGCACTCGTGGCATGGGGGTAGAAGCCGACGACTTGCATCTCTCAGATTTGCTAAACGGCCACACAGAAGGTAATATTTTAAATTAACAAAGCGTTGCTCAACGCATATGAAAAAAGTTTTCAGTGTACAGGATAACAGATGCGAGTCTACTCAAAAATTACATCTTTGGAGCATTCACCCACTATAAGGCGGGCACCCTTCAGGATGCCCTTATAATACATCTCGGGCGTGC
Organism: Triticum aestivum; assembly: GCF_018294505.1. Taxonomy (NCBI): domain Eukaryota; kingdom Viridiplantae; phylum Streptophyta; class Magnoliopsida; order Poales; family Poaceae; genus Triticum; species Triticum aestivum. The sequence goes on along the minus strand of NC_057798.1, from coordinate 20,654,669 downwards.
GATGCTCCTTGCCCGGCAGTGGCGCGTCCGTCCAAAGCTTCTCCGCGTCCAGCTTGCCCCAGTGCACTTTAGCACGGGCGAGGGCCCGATGGGCACCTTCAATACAGACGGAGCGCTTGATGACCTCAATCCACGGACACGCGTCCACCAGCCGCCGCACAAGACCAAAGTAGCTCCCAGGCATGGCTTCCCCAGGCCACAGCCGAACTATGAGGCCCTTCATGGCCAGTTCAGCCACCTTGTGGAGCTCGACCAGCTGCTTCAGCTGGTCGCTCATGGGCACGGGATGTTCGGCTTCAGCATACTGAGACCAGAACACCTTTTCCATCGAGCTCCCCTCCTCGGTTCGGTAGAATGCGGCAGCATCAGACACACTACGGGGAAGATCGGCGAACTCTCCTGGAGAGCTCCGGATTCGGGTAAGTAACAGATAATTTACTTTTATATTTTTGCTTTGCATAAAGAATGCCTTACCCTCCGCTATCTTCTTCATCGCCTCGATCTCCTGGAGGGCCTTGTGGGCTTCAGCCTTAGCGGTTTTGGCACTCTCAAGAGCCAAGGCGAGCTCGGACTCTCGAGTCTTCGAGTCACGCTCCAAACTCTCGTGTTTTTTCACGAGAGCCTGGAGCTCTTGCTGCACCTCTGCCACCCACGCCTCCTGCTTCACTTGCTCGGTGCGCTCCAAGGCCGCACTGTTTTTGGCCTTGGAGACCGCCTCCTTCAGGGTCGCCACCTTGGCCGTGGCCCCTGCAACATTTACGTTGGTCCTGTCATTATTTGCAACCAAGTATTTCTATATACATTTACATGCGGTACTACATACCCTCCTTGTCCTCGAGCTGCTTTTTGGCACGGCCGAGCTCGCTCTCGGACCGCTCGAGGCTCTCCTTCAATGCATTGACCTCCGCAGTCAGTGCGGCAGAGGTCAGCAGCGCAACCTGCATTCCCATATGGACATATTTTTGTTAGACTCCTGCGTATATCTTTTTAGATCCTCAACTCGGCTTTTCCTTCCGAACGCCGAACTGAGCATCAGGGGCTACTGTCTATGCGGTAACATTTTTATATGTTTTGAACACATACCTCAAAGCCTGTTAACAGACTTGTACAAGCTTCTGTCAGCCCGCTCTTGGCGGACTGAACCTTCTGAATCGCCGCACTCATACAATGAGGTGTTCCTCGTCGATGGAGGCGCCGTTAAGCACCTCCAGCAAATTTTCCGACGCCTCCGGATGGACGGAGGTCGCCGGCGTCGTAGGCTTGCCCTTCTTATGAAGGCGCCGCCTGTCGGACTCTAGAACCGTTGATGGTTCCGGAGCAGTGTCCGGCCCGGGGCCGAACTTAGACCCCTCTGGGGCTTTACACCCTTTGGGCCTGGAGTCCGGGAGGTTGCCTTGAGGCGCCTCCAGGACCACCTCCTCCTGGTTCAGTCCCTTTTGGGACTCCACCTCGGCATCATCCGCAGGGAGAGGGGAGGAGGCCGTCTGAAGTGAAGCGTTGTTCACATCCGGCGAATTCAGGGAGCCGCTCGACGAATCGCCGAGCTGGGCTCTGGGCGGACTACATAATTAAATTCGGCGTCAGAAGCGACCGAATAATAGAGGAGCGCCATAAGTCATTCGGGTAACCGGACACTTACAATTTTACCAGGGGCTTGACCCTGGATGGCCATTCCTCCCCGCCGTCTTCGGCATCGGAGGCGTAGTCCGGCAGAAGGGTTTTCCCCTTCTTGGACCCTCCGGCCTCCCCAGTTGGGGCGGCCTTTCTTTTCTTTCCTCCCCCCGTTGGAGGGGGAGAGGCTTCTTCTTCCTCCTCCTCCTCGTCTTCAGAGGCGGAGGGTGCTTCGGGGTTGTCGGGCGATGAATCCGACACCACCAGGCGCCGGGAGCTCTTTCGAGTCCCCATGGCCTTCTTCTTGGCCTTCTTCTCCGGCACCACGTGAGGTGCCGGAACCAGCAGCCCCGTCAATCGGGCGTCCGCTGGGTCTTCTGGTAGGGGAGCCGGACAGATAACCTGCCCGGACTTCTTCAGCCAGTCCTGTCAAAGGTAGGGGAGTTTAGATCCCGCATAGAGTCAGACTATGAAAGACAAGAGTCCCATAAAGGGTAGAATAGCTTACCTCGTTGGCCTGGTGCCGCGAGCTGAATCCGCGATCTTCGGTAGCGGATGCGGGGGCCTCGGCGCCCTTGAATAGCACCTTGCAGGCATCTTCGTACGTGGTGTCGAAGAGCCCGCTCAAGGTTTGGTGCTGTGCCGGATCAAACTCCCACAATTTGAAGGCATGTTGTTGGCATGGGAGGACCCGGCGGATAAGCATGACCTGGACTACGTTGATGAGCTTGAGATTCTTGTTCACCAGCTTTTTGACGCAGGTTTGGAGTCCGGTCAGCTCTTCCGAATCTCCCCACGTTAGGCCCGTCTCTTTCCAGGAGGTGAGCCGTGTGGGAAATCTAGGTCGGAATTCGGGGGCCGCTTCCCATTTGGGGTCGCACGGCTCGGTCATGTAGAACCACCCTGATTGCCACCCTTTTATTGTCTCCACAAAGGAGCCCTCGAGCCATAGGAAGTTGGCCATCCGGCCCACCATGGCACCTCCGCACTCCGCTTGGCGGCCGCCCACTACTTTCGGATTGACATTAAAAGTCTTCAGCCATAAGCCGAAGTGGGGCTGGATGCAGAGGAAGGCCTCGCACACGATGATAAACGCCGAGATGTTGAGGATGAAGTTCGGGGCCAGATCGTGGAAGTCCAGGCCATAGTAGAACACGAGCCCCTGGACGAACGGGTGAAGAGGAAAACCCAGTCCACGGAGGAAATGGGGAAGAAAAACAACCCTCTCATGGGGCCTGGGGGTGGGGATGAGTTGCCCCACGTCTGGAAGTCGGTGCGCGATGTCGTCAGACAGGTATCCGACTTTCCTCAGCTTTTTGATTTGCCCCTCCGTGACGGAGGAGGGCATCCATCTACCTCCCGCTCCGGACATGATTGGAGTAGGTTGAGGTGGGAAGTGCGGGCTTGGGCGTTGGAGCTCGAGCGCGCAGGGACGGATAAGCAAAGGAGGAAGAAGGCGTAAATGGAAAGGGTAGATCCTTATCCCCTTATATGGGCGGCCGAAACTACGAGCCCCACCGGCCTAATAAAACTCGCTTATCTCCCAAGCGCCACGGTTAATGGCGCGGTTGGGTTACCCACGCCCGTATTGATGATAATCCCAGAATAAGGGGACATGATCTCTGCTTTGACAAGACGTGCCAAGGAAACCGCCTCGCTAAACACGCTGAGGTGGAACAGTAAAAGGATTCGAATGAAGGCTTGGCCGTGGCGTGATTTCACGCTGAAGAATACGTCAGCAGATTAGATTTGTGCAGATATCATTCTCTCTACGGTGGTATGTGGAACTTATTTTTGCAGAGCCGGACACTATCCTTGTGTTCAACGTCTTCTATGAAGTATTCGGAGGAGGAACCCGCCTTGCAATGCCGAAGACAATTTGCGCGCCGGACTCGTCGTCATTGAAGCCTGGTTCAGGGGCTACTGAGGGAGTCTTGGATTAGGGGGTGTCCGGATGGCCGGACTTTGACCTTTGGTCGGACTCCCGGACGATGAAGATACAAGATTGAAGACTTCGTCCCGTGTCCGGATGGGACTTTCCTTGGCGTGGAAGGCAAGCTTGGCGATACGATATGAAGATCTCCTCCCATTGTAACCGACTCTGTGTAACCCTAGCCCTGTCCGGTGTCTATATAAACCGGAGAGTTTTAGTCCATAGGACGAACAACAATCATACCATAGGCTAGCTTCTAGGGTTTAGCCTCTCTGATCTCGTGGTAGATCAACTCTTGTACTACCCATATCATCAATACTAATCAAGCAGGAGTAGGGTTTTACCTCCATCGAGAGGGCCCGTACCTGGGTAAAAACATCGTGTCCTTGTCTCCTGTTACCATCCGCCTAGACGCACAGTTCGGGACCGCCTACCCGAGATCCGCCGGTTTTGACACCGACAGACACATTTGTCCATTTTCCTCGGGCGAGCGGTTTTTCACTGCGGCTATAAATGCCCCTCACCCCCCTCAGACTACATTTACCCTGCTCAATCTCACTCCCCTCGCTCGAGCTCTTAAGCCCTAGTGCTATCGCTACCTTCATTGTCGCCAGTAAGGAAGAGCTTCACAACCTCGACCTCGTTGCCAGTGTCAAAACCGGCGGATCTCGGGTAGGGGGTCCCGAACTGTGCGTCTCAGGCTAATGGTAATAGGAGGCTAGGGACACGATGTTTACCCAGGTTCGAGCCCTCTCGATGGAGGTAATACCCTACTTCCTGCTTGATTGATCTTGATGATACGAGTATTACAAGAGTTGATCTACCACGAGATCAGAGAGGCTAAAGCCTAGAAGCTAGCCTATGGTATGATTGTTGTTGTCTCCTATGGACTAAACCCTCCAGTTTATATAGACACCGGAGGGGGCTAGGGTTACACAGAGTCGGTTTACAGAGGAGGAGATCTACATCTGAATCGCCAAGCTTGCCTTCCACGCCAAGGAGAGTCCCATCCGGACACGGGACAAAGTCTTCTATCTTGTATCTTCATTGTCCAACAGTCCGGCCAAAGTACATAGTTCGGCTTTCTGGATACCCCCTTATCCAGGACTCCCTCAGTAGCCCCTGAACCAGGCTTCAATGACGATGAGTCCTGCGTGTAGATTGTCTTCGGCATTGCGAGGCGGGTTCCATCTCCAAATACTCCAAGATAAATTCCGAACACAAGGACCGTGTCCGGCTCTGCAAGATAAAATTCCATATACCACCGTAGAGAGAATAATAACACACGAATCTAATCTTCTGACAACTCTTCGAAAAGTGACATCACGCCACGGTCCGGTGTTTACTCGAACCATTTTACAACTCGCTACCGCACACACCTCGAGGCGGTTTCCTTGGCACGTCTTGTCAGAGGAGAGATCGTGTCCCCCTTATTACGGGATTCTCATCAATACAAGTATGGGTAATCCAACCGTGCTTGTTGGCATAACCCCGTGTTTTTAGGCAAGTCCCGAACGACCACGTTTGGGGACGCTTGATATTCTTCCCCCTTTATAAAGGAGCTGAGGCCTATCCCTCTATCCCCATGCTCGCACATCTTGCACCCTGAGTTCCAACACCCAAAGCTCGAGCCTAAGCATGCCGAATCTTCGATCATGTCCGGATCCGACCATCAAGGCCAGTGGATGGATTCCTCTGTCACAAAGGAGGATATTGCGAAGCTCAGGGAGGCCGGGTATTTGACCGCCGATGTCAAGCATAGGCTTCCTGCTACTGAACAGGTTATCCCCACTCCCGATCCTAATGAGAGCATCGTATTTGTCTCCCACTTTCTCCGGGGCTTGGGTCTTACTCTTTACCCCTTCGTGAGGGGGCTTATATTCTACTATGGGCTAGATATCCACGATCTAGCTCCGAATTCCATCCTCCACATCTCGTCGTTTATCGTCGTGTGCGAAGCCTTCCTCCACATTACCCCCACTTCGGCTTATGGCTCCAGACTTTCAGTGTGAAGCCGAAGATGATTGAGGGGCGACACGCAGAGTGCGGAGGCGCCATAATAGGAAGGAACACCGATGCCCCATGGCCTGAAGGCTCCTTCCCGAAGGTATCTGATTTATGGCAACAGAGGTGGTTCTATGTCACAGCTCCTCGAGGCTCACAGTGGGCGGCCGCATCCGCCTTCCGCTCGGGCCCTCCACCTCAACTAGTGTCATGGGCCAACATGGGACTGAGCTGGGGACCCGCAATGATGTACCGATGCTGCAGAGCCGCATTCGGGAGCTTCTCAAGAGGGACATTAGTCATGGGCCAACTAGGTAATGCTAGTTCGTCGGGCCCTGCCGTGCAAACGTCGGCCTCTCCGAATGTGGGAGTTCAATCCAGAAGGCCCGCAAACCATTCAGCACTTCCTTGGCATGACGCCTGAAGGGATGTATAAGTTGTCTTTGGACCACGGATAAAGTGTCCGGACACCACCAAGGATGCGGGTCTGAGATGCAATCGCCCAGATACCCAAGTAAGTAACCCTATAACTGAACACTTTGCTTATATTTGTCATAGCATTGTTCTGAATACTGCCCGCAAATAGGATTGGCTTAGCAAGGCAGAGAGAATCAGGTGCCCGGCCCCACTTCCCGAAGGCTCGCCCAGTTCGGTCATAGCCAAGATGCTTGAGCGGACGTTAAGTCAAGTGCCATTGAGGAAAGAGGAGGGGAAGAGTGGGGAGGCCAAGAGTGGGCCTCACACTTTGTGCACCCGAACCGGGGGAATTAATGTCTCCATGGAGGAGGAGAATTGGAAGGGCGAACCTGGGATTTCCTCCCCCCGCGGGAAGAAAAGGGCCGCCTCCTAAGACTTGGAAACGGGGGCGCCTAAACAAGGGAAGAGAACTTCACCAAAGGTCCCTGCCCCGAAGGGCATCCTCATTGCACAGTGCCCGCTAACGGGCCAGCCCTCCACCAAGCTGTAAGTGTAATTAAACAAGGAGCTTATTGCTTTTTCCTCTGAGAGTAATAACCAGGACCTGTTTTTTGTAGTCCGGTCAGCATTTCATCTCAGCAGGGCTCGTCCTCGGGGGATCTTCTTCCGGAGATGATGCAGAATGAAACCCCACCAACCTCTCCGCCCCAAGAGGCGGGCGACCCTGAGGTATCGTCATGGAGGAGTCCAGATCCAATGGGGCTGGAAGCTAACACTTCGGCCGCCCCGAGCCCAGCGCGTTCGGCTCCCTTGGCGGACCATGAAAAGGGTCCGGGAGAGTCCGTTGTCCGGCCAAACATGCTGATGGGCCTGCTGGAGTCAGCTGCTCTTTTGGAGGATCATCGTACACTAATGGGTACGGTGTTGGAGAAAATTTCCTCCGCCACAAGTGGTTTAAACGAGGCTGTCAGGAGCCTGCTCAAAGGCTTTGAGGTAAGCCGCAAAAATACGCAGCTTTTAGTTGTACTACATGCAATACATGCGCTCTGTATAGATAGTAGCCCCTGAGACTATGGGTACCAGCCCATGGCGGCAAACGGAGGATCACACTCCCGGATAATGATCGCACTTGTATTGATGTGCAGGTTGCTAAGAGTTTGGCAATAGACCAGACCGCTGAATGCGCCGAACTGAGGCGGCAAATTGACGTGGTGGAGGCCGACGTCACTATTGTGAACAAGCGATTCGAGGAGTCGCAGAGTATGCGTTCCTATATCCACATCTAATTTGGGAAATTGTAAGAAGGTTGTAATATTAATGTGATGTGATGTAGTTGTAGGCAGAGCTGCTGCCGTTAACGCCCTGAGGGCGGAGCTTGCCCTAGCCAAGGAACAAACCTGTGTTAGCAATGCGGCTGCTCTAAAGGCAGCCGAAGAATTGAAAGCCGAATAGTCCGCTTGAGGGAGTCCTGGACTAGGGGGTGTCCGAATAGCCGAACTATCATCATAGGCCGGACTCCAAGACTATGAAGATACAAGATTGAAGACTTTGTCCCGTGTCCGGATGGGACTTTCCTTGGCGTGGAAGGCAAGCTTGGCGATATGGATATGTAGATCTCCTACCATTGTAACCGACTCTGTGTAACCCTAGCCCTCTTCGGTGTCTATATAAACCGGATGGTTTTAGTCCGTAGGACAACAACAATAACAACAATCATACCATAGGCTAGCTTCTAGGGTTTAGCCTCCTTGATCTCGTGGTAGATCTACTCTTGTAATACCCACATCATCAATATCAATCAAGCAGGACGTAGGGTTTTACCTCCATCAAGAGGGCACGAACCTGGGTAAAACATCGTGTCCCTTGTCTCCTGTTACCATCCGCCTAGACGCACAGTTCAGGACCCCCTACCCGAGATCCGCCGGTTTTGACACCGACATTGGTGCTTTCATTGAGAGTTCCTCTGTGTCGTCCCCGATAGGCTTGATGGCTCCTTCTATCATCAACGACGTGGTCCAGGGTGAGACTTTTCTCCCCGGACAGATCTTCATATTCGGCGGCTTTGCACTACGGGCCAATTCGGTTGGCCATCTCGAGCAGATCGAAAGCTATGCCCCTGGCCGTCAGGTCAGATTTGGAAGTCTGAACTTCACGGCTGACATCCGCGGAGACTTGATCTTCAATGGATTCGAGCCACAGCCGAGCGTGCCACACTGTCACGATGGGCATAATTTAGCTCTACTGCCAGACAGTGCCCTGGAGGCCGCACACGAGTCCGCTCCGACCCTTGATTCGGAGCCGGCCGCGCAAATCGAGGATGGATGGTTAGACACCGCCTCGGGGGCTGCAACCTCTACGGCGATAGAGCCGAATACTGACTTTGTCCCTTCTGAAGCTCGTGACTCCAAGGTGCCGAACTCCTTGCCGGACTCCGAACCTCCCGCGCCCCCACCAATCGAATCCGACTGGGCGCCGATCATGGAGTTCGCCGCTGCGGACATCTTTCAACACTCACCTTTTGGCGATGTTTTGAGCGCGCTAAAATATGTCTTGTTATCAGGAGAGCCCTAGCCGGACAGCGGCCAGGACGGCTGGGATGCGGACGACGAAGAAATTAAAGACCCACCCACCACCCACTTAGTAGCCGTCGATGATCTAACCGACATGCTAGACTTCGACTCCGACGACATCGACGGTATGGACGACGATGCCGGAGACGACCAAGAACCAGCGCCTACTGGGCACTGGAAAGCCACCTCGTCATACAACATATACATGGTGGATATCCCAAAGGATGGGAATGGTGAAGGAACAGCGGAGGAAGACCGCTCCAAGAAACAGCGTTTGCAAAGTTCAACGCGGTGCCGCACTACGCATAACTCAAGCTCAAGATGCCAGGCCCTCGAGGAGTCATTACGATCAACGGAAACACCGAGCGCTCCTTTCGAATGGAGGAACATCCAGCGGCTCTCGCGGTAGAAGTACAATGCAGCCTCTTAAGGCAATTCTCAAGTCCGGCCGTTAAGCGACCAGACACGGCCAAACGCGCCCGAAGTAACCTACAACAAGACCACCTGACGCGTTCTGAGCACGCGTAGCAATGCGACCCCAACCCCAGCCCTCACAAGATCGCAAGACTGGCCCTTCGCGTACATCATTACGCTCTGAAGATACCATGGGCATAGGGGAAGGGGCACGACCACGACAGGCCCAGAATGCGGCTCAACCACATCAGGGGCTCCTAAGTGCGTCATTTCTTTTTTTTTCTGTTTCCTTTTTCTTACCCACAGGACTCCGTTTACCAGAGGCCCTGTCTGGCAGTAGACCGGCCGAACTCATGATGCAACAGCCAGGGAAGGAGAAAGGCTGCGACAAATATCCAGGTGGTCTCCCTTACGAGCATTTAATCTGTTTTAAACAGTCCCGTCCCTTGCTTATTGCACTATTTGTATCGTTCTGCATTCATAGCAGTACTTCTTGAATAAAACAATGCAACACCTTTTTGCTTATAATTGCATTTCTTTTTTATACATATGTTCATTTACGGCATGTTGCATCCGTACACTTTGGTACGGCTAAAAAACACCAGGGGCTTATGTTCCCCACATCATGGTGTGTTAAGTTCGAACACTTTCACAAGTGCGGCACTCCGAACTTATAGCATTATATGCATCAGCTCCGAATCATGTCTTGGGTCAATAGTTGGGTTTGCCCGGCTCCCATGTTTTGGTACCTTACGTTCTGTTGTATCGGCTAAGGTAGCACTGGGAGAACCACTGCGATTGCGCCCCAGTTGAGCTGGGTTAACGCCTCAGTGGAGAAAACCTAAACTGACCGTCATGATGAGGCGAGAGCCGGTCGCTGTTCGAGAGGTTTTTTCGAGTCCCTAAAGACTTATGCCGCTTAGAGCAAGGAACCGGCTTTGTCCGGACCAGGCATGGATAGCGCCCCGAATTCAGTCTTCCGAACACTAGGGGCTTCGCCGAAATTTAAAATTATAGAATTCTATGGCTAAGTGAGAGTGTTCAAGCATTATAAGTCTGGTTGCCTAGTTCGTCATGTTGAGCGCCTCCCTAGATGGACCCAAATATGGGAATAAGAGTGCTCAGATTTATACCGAACACCCCAGCACTTGCAGCATGGGGGCTGAAGCCGACGACTTGCCATCTCTCAGATTTGATAAACAGCCGCACAGAAGGTAATATTTTAAATCAACAAACGTTGCTTAGCGCATATGAACAAGGTTTTCTGCGCACAGGATAACAAAATGCGAGTTTACTAAAATATTACATCATTGGAGCACTCACCCGCAATAGTGCGGGCACCCTTCAGGACACTCTTATAATACATCTCGGGCGTGCAATACTCCTTTCCTGGCGGTGGTGCGTCCGTCACAAGCTTCTCAACATCCATCTTGCCCCAGTGCACCTTAGCACGGGCAAGGGCCCGACGGGCACCTTCAATACAGGCGGATCGCTTGATGACCTCAACCCATGGACACGCATCCACCAGCCGCCTCACCAGGCCGAAGTAGCTCCCAGGCATGGCCTCATTGGGCCACAGCCGAACTATGAGGCCCTTCATGGCCTGTTCGGCCACCTTGTGGAGCTCGACCAGCTGATTCACCTGGTCGCTAAGGGGAACCGGATGTCCGGCCTCAGCATACTGAGACCAGAAGACCTTCTCCGTCGCGCTCCCCTCCTCGGCCCTGTAGAAAGCGGTAGCATCGGACACGCTGCGGGGCAGATCTGCGAACGCTCCTGTAGAGCTCCGAATTCGGGTAAGTAACACGTAATCCACATCCACATGCTTGCTTTACATAAAAAATGCCGTACCTGATGCTATTTTCTTCAACGCCTCGATTTCCTGGAGGGCCTTGTAGGCTTCAGCCTTAGTGGCTTTGGCACTCTCAAGAGCCGATGCAAGCTCGGACTCTCGAGTCTTCGGGTCACGCTCCAAACTCTCGTGTTTTTCCATGAGAGCCTGGAGCTCTTGCCGTACCTCCGCCACCCACGCCTCCTGCTTCTCTCGCTCGGCGCACTCCGCGGCCGCATTGCGTTCGGCAACGAACACTGCCTCCTTCAGGGTGACCACCTCGTTTGTGGCCCCTGCAATACCCATGTTATCCTAGTCATTCTTTTCGCAACCAAATCCTTTTCTGTAAGGTACAATTTTAATACGGCGCTACTGACCTTCTTTGTCCTCGAGTTGCTTCTTGGCACGGCCATGCTCGTTCTCGGACCGCTCGAGGTTTTGCTTCAAAGCATTGACCTCCGCAGTCAGTGCGACAGAGGTCAGCAGGGTAGCCTGCATTCCCATATCGACATATTTTTTATGACTCCTGCGTACATCTTTTTAGATCCCCAGTCCGGCTTTTCTTTCCGCACACTGAACCGAGCATCAGGGGCTACTGTCTATGCGGTACTATTTTACATATATTAATATTCTTACCTCAAAGCCTGATAGAAGGCTGCTGCAGGCTTCGCTCAGCCCGCTTTTGGTGAGCTGGACCTTCTGAATCACCGCACTCATGACAGTGCGGTGTTCCTCCTTGATGGAAGCGCCGTTGAGCGCCTCCAGCAAGTTATCCGGCGCCTCCGGTTGAACGGAGGCCGCCGGTGCCACGGTCTTGCCCTTCTTGCGAAGGGGCCGCTCACCGGACTCCGGAACCACTGCAGGTTCCGGTGCGGAGTCCGGCACGAAGTCCGGGAGGTCACCCTGTGCTACCTCCGGGTCCTCCTCCTCCGGATGGTTCCCTCTCTGGGATCCCACCTCGACGTTGTCAGCGTCGCTGGGAGAAGAGGCGGTTGGAAGTGAAGTGTTGTTCACATCCGACGAACCCAAGGACCCGCTCGACGAAGCGGGAAGATCGTCCTTGGGCGGACTGCAGGGTTGTATGCGGCGTTAGAAAGACACCAAGTGGCGAAAAGAAAAATCATGAAGTCATTCGGGAGTCCAGGTACTTACGATCTCGCCAGGGGCTTGGCCCTTGGAGGCCAATCCTCCTCGTCGTCACTGGCGTTGGCAGAACAGTCCGGGGGAAGAGTTCTTCCCTTCTTGGACCCTTCGGCCTCCCTCGTTGGGGAGGCCCTCCTTTTCTTCCCTCCCCCCGCTGGGGGAGAGGCCCTTTTCTTCTTCTCCTCGTCCTCGGGGGAAGAGTCTGCCTCGGAGTCATCGGACACCTAAAAACGGGAACTCTTTCGAGTACCCGTGGCCTCCTTCTTGGCCTTCTTCTCCGGCACCACATGGGGTGCCGGAACCAGTAGCCCCGCCAGATGGGCATCCACTGGGTCTTCTGGCAAGGGGGCTAGATAGTTCGTCTGCTCGGCCTTCTTCAGCTAGTCCTGTCAAAGGAAAGGGGAGTTTAGATCCCGCATAGAGTCAAACTATGAAAAGCAAGTATCCCGTAAAGGGTAAAATCATTTACCTCATCAGCCGGACGCTGCAAGCGGAATCTGCGATCTTCGGTAGCGGATGCGGGGGCCTCGGCGCCCTTAAAAAGCACCTTCCAGGCATCTTCGTATCTAGTGTCGAAGAGCCCGCTCAAGGTTCGGTGCTGAGCCGGATCGAACTCCCATAGTTTAAAGGCCCGTTGTTGGCACGGGAGGATCCGGCGGATGAGCTTCTTGTCCACCAGCTTCTGGATACAGGCTTGGAGTCCGGTCAGCTCCTCCGAATCACCCCAAGTCAGGCCACTCTCCTTCCAAGAGGTGAGCCGTGTGGGGATGCCAGATCTGAATTCGGGGGCCGCTGCCCATTTAGGGTCACGCGGCTCGGTGATGTAGAACCACCCCGACTACCACCCCTTGATGGTTTCCACGAAGGCGCCCTCGAGCCAAGTAACGTTGGGTATCTTGCCCACCATGGCGCCTCCGCACTCCGCTTGATTCCCATTCACAACCTTGGGCTTTACATTGAAGATCTTGAGCCACAAGCTGAAGTGGAGCCGGATGGAGAGGAAGGCCTCGCACACGACGATAAACGCCGAGATGTTGAGGATGAAATTCGGGGCCAGATCATGGAAATCTAGGCCATAGTAGAACATGAGCCCCTGGACAAAGGGGTGAAGTGGGAAGCCCAGTCCGCAGAGGAAATGGGGAAGTAATACCACCCTCTCATGGGGCCTGGGGGTTGGGATGAGCTGCCCCTTGTTGGGGAGCCAGTGCGCGATGTCGCTGGACAGGTATCTGGCGCCGGGCAGCCTCTCGATGTGCCCCTCTGTGACGGAGGAGGCCATCCATTTGCCTCCCGCTACGGACATGGCTGGAGGAGGTCGAGGTGAAATGTGCAGACTTGGGCGCTGGAGCTCGAGTGCGCGGAGATGGATAAGCAAAGGAGGAAGAAGGCGTAGGTGAAAAGGTGGATCCTTATCCCCTTATATATGGACGGACGAAACTATGCGTCACCACCGGCCTGGTAAAACTCGCTTTTCTCCCAAGCGCCGCAATTAATGGCGCGGTTGGGTTACCCATGTCTGTATTGATGAGAATCCCAGAATAGGGGGAGCACGATCTCTCCTTCAACAAGACGTGCCAAGGAAACCGCTTCGCTAAACGCGCTGAGGCGCTATAATAAAAACGATTTAAGTAAAGGCTTGGTTGTGGTGTGACGTCACGCCACGAAATACGTCAGCAGATTGAACTTGTGCAAATATTATTCTCTCTACGGTGGAATGTGGAATTTATTTTGCAGAGCCGGACACTATCCTAGTGTTCACAATCTTCTACAAATTATTCGGAGGAGGAACCCGCCTTGCAATGCCGAAGACAATATGCGCGCCGGACTCATCGGCATTGAAGCCTGGTTCAGGGGCTACTGAGGGAGTCCTGGACTAGGGGGTGTCCGGATAGCCGAACTATCATCATCGGCCGGACTCCAAGACTATGAAGATACAAGATTGAAGACTTCGTCCCGTGTCCGGATGGGACTTTCCTTGGTGTGAAAGGCAAGGTTGGTGATACGGATATGTAGATCTCCTACCATTGTAACCGACTCTGTGTAACCCTAGCCCTCTCCGGTGTCTATATAAACCGGATGGTTTTAGTCCGTAGGACAATAACAATAACAACAATCATACCATAGGCTAGCTTCTAGGGTTTAGCCTCCTTGATCTCGTGGTAGATCTACTCTTGTAATACCCACATCATCAATATCAATCAAGCAGGACGTAGGGTTTTACCTCCATCAAGAGGGCCCGAACCTGGGTAAAACATCGTATCCCTTGTCTCCTGTTACCATCCGCCTAGACGCACATTTCGGGACCCCCTACCTGAGATCCGCCAGTTTTTGACACCGACACCGCTCATCTCCGAAGTAAAGAAAGGATAGCCGAGATGGCTGTGGAGATGAGGGACGCCGCTGGCCAGTATGAGCTTCTTGAAAAGGAGAATCAGACAAAGGCGGCTGACCTGAAGAAGGCGCTGGATACGGCTAAAGAGATGTGCTCTCATACGAGAGACGCACGAGAGGAACTTCGACAAGCCGGAGAAACCACGGCTGGAAATCCTTATTTGTTGTGGATGAAGTTTTTAGATCCGAAGTATGCTCCGTTGGATAAGCTATGGAGAGCCGCAGATGAGTATGCGGACTTGGCGAAGAGTGCAGCTGATGCGACCAAGTTATTCAAGGATCATGAAGATAACAAAATGGAGAGGCTGTTCTCCTCGCAATTTAGTGCCCCAGTGCGCTCCTTACCTTTGAGTGAGAAGATGGCCGCTATAGCCGAGCTCCATAGGCTGTCCGGCCTTGCAATGAGGTCTATAATAGACCATATGTGGCCGAAGGATCCGACGCCGGACAATTACTTTGGTTTGGTGCAACAATTATTCGGCGCCAGAGCGCAAATCAATGCCGTGAAGAGATCAGCGTGCATAGAGGGTGCGCGAATGGCTCTTGCCCGTGTGAAAACATACTGGGCGCATATGGAGGCCACCAACATTGTAACCCAGGGTCCGGCAGGAGGCCAAGACCCAGCTGAGTACTATTTCGAGCAGGTCGTAGAAGGTGCCCGTAGAATAGAGGCCCAGTGCTCAAAGAATGTCATGTTTGAGTGACGATTCTGTTAGTTGTAAAAAAATATGTGTTTAATTATAGAGGCTGTTTTTTATACTTTTGCCTAGAAGAATTATGATGTCTCCTGTATGGCTATTAATGTATGCATATAACATGAAAGTTAGCAGTCGTTGGCTTCAGCCCCCACGCATATAATGCGGGGGTGTTCGAAAAGGGAGGCGTAACACACTTGATCCAACATCTTGGTCCATTAAGGAGGTGATCGCACGTCGAACCAGACAACCGGACTATATAGCTGTAGCGCTTTCACTTAGCCGTAGGAGTTTAAAAGGTGGGGCTACTATGTAGCCCATGGTACTTCCGCGTGCATCCGGATACGGTGCGCGTACTTGACCAGAAAACTGATCCTTCGTTAATGCAGAGGAATCCTATAGATTCCGGGTAGTTTTCGAGTGGTTGACCAGTCTCTTGATGTATCATGACAGTCAGTTTTCGGCTTTCTCTACTGAGGTGCTCATACGGAATAACCAGGGCACAATCGCAGTAGTTCTCCTTTGGCCGCCTTAGCCGATAGAACGGAACGTAAGGCAGCAAACCCATGAGCTGGGCTAACCCAACATTTGACCAAAGACATGATTCGGAGCTGATGCATATAAGTCCAAACTCGCGATGCCGAACACTCCCGAGGGTATTCGGACTTTATAACCTATACTTGGCGGAAGAACGCAATAGACCCTATAATTCTAGGTACGTGCATTGATCTGTCATGGCGAAAAAGCCTATAACGCCAGTGTCCCTTATGGGTGTATGAAATGCCCATGGGATGTCAAGCAACAAAAGACGGTAAAGAAGGTTTACTCTGGGGCTTAATCTAAAGAGAAACCTTTGAGCGGGGCCCTGCTGCACGTCTGCACCTTTGTCTCCGTTGTGCCATATCCTGGAAGGGTGTCGCACAAATAGCGCCTGTAAAAATGAAAACTCATGAAAGGAAAAAGAGTAAGTGTGCGAAAAGTTAGCTATGCTCGATGGATGTTTGAGGTATTTGCCTACTAATGAGGCAAGACGAACTGTGGGCTTTGTTACATGTTGTGCAGCCCCTCGTATTGTTTATGGGGACACATGTACAACACTTAGCTCAGGTTTATCCAAGCTATTGTGAAAAATGGTGTATTGGACTCGTTGAACTGTGTCCGTGGTCTTGATGACCGGTCATGCGTTCCGGTGGGAGAGGCCGCCTAGAGTCCGGCAGTGGGAACTGCCGCATACTGCTCTGTGTTTCGGCTAACCATGATAATGCCGCGTGGACCGGGCATCTTGAGTTTAAGGTAGGCGTAGTTCGGTATTGCGTTAAAGCAAGCAAAGGCCGTTCTTCCAAGCAATGCATGATAATCCCCGCTGAAGGGAGCGATGTTGAAGAGTAAGTTCTCGCGCCAGAAATTGTCGGGAGAACCGAATGTTTCTTCTAATACGAGGGAGCCCCAGCAATGGGCCATGACGCCTGGAATCACTCCATTGCAGGTGGTGTTATTTTGACTTATTCTGGATGGGTATATCCCCATCTTGCGGATGGTGTCTTGATATATCAAATTAAGACTACTGCCGCCGTCCATTAGGACGCGAGTGAGATGGTATCCATCAATTATTGGGTCGAGCACCAAGGCCGCCGATCCTCCATGCCGGACACTGTCCGTATAGTCCCTATGATCAAAAGTGATCGGGCAAGTCGCCCAGGGATTGGATTGGGGGGTTACGAACTCTGAGTGAGTTGCGTGTACCATGTTTACCGTTTTGACTTCCGGTGGAAATTTTTTCTGGCCCCCGGTGTTCGGCTAGCCAGGTTCGCCCTCGTCTTGGCTTGATGTTTTGCTTCCCTTGTGTTCGACATTTAACTTGCTGGCCTGCTTGAAGACCCAACATTCTCGATGGGTATGATTTGCAGGTTTGTCGGAAGTGCCATGGATTTGACACAATCTATCCAGGACTTTATTCAGGCTGGATGGTCCCTCTTTACTGCCCTTAAATGGCTTCTTTCCTTGACCAGGTCGAGAGCCCCTGAATTCGGCGTTGATCGCCGTGTTGTCCGGACTATCGCCACTCCGAAGCTTGTGCTTAGTGCGCCGTGGCTTCCCGTTGCCATCTCGAATGTCGGATGTACCCGAGTCACTGGTGCCTCTACGGGCTAACCAGCTATCCTCGCCCGCACAAAATCGGGTCATGAGGCTTGTTAAGGCTGCCATCGTTCTTGACTTTTCTTGGCCGAGGTGTCTTGCAAGCCACTCGTCTCGGATACTGTGTTTGAAGGCCGCTAAGGCTTCGGCATCTGGACAGTCGACAATTTGATTCTTCTTAGTGAGGAATCTATTCCAAAGCTTGTCGGCTGACTCTCCGAGCTGCTGTATTATGTGACTTAAATCGTCCGCATCCGAAGGCCGTACATAGGTTCCTTGAAAGTTGGCCCAAAAAGCATCCTAAAGTTCCTCCGAACTTCCAATTGAGTTTTCGGGGAGGCTTTTCAGCCAATGACGAGCTGGTCCTTTTAACTGGAGGGAGAGGTATTTGATGGCGTGGAGGTCGTCCCCACGAGCCATGTGTATGTGAAGGATAAAATCTTCGATCCAGACCCCAGGGTCCGTCGTTCCGTCGTATGAATCTATATTCACGGGTTTGAATCCCTGTGGAAATTCATGATCCAGCACCTCATCAGTGAAGCACAGGGGGTGCGCAGCCCCTCTGTATCTGGCCGTGTCGCGGCATGCTGCCGGCAATTCCGGGTGTGGATTCTAGCCTGGTATTCGATCAGCATGATCGTTGAGGTGACCATAATCCCGCGTCGGAGCACGTCCTCTGGACCCATAGATGGATCTGGCTGCACTGGCCTTTTTGTCCAGGGGCTCTCGTAAATCATGTGCGGTATCGTTGGCTACTCTATCGCGGCCATGAGGTGGTTGGTCCGGCTGAGTAGCCGTATTGTTTTTTGGCCGAACGAGCGATGCGGCTTCATTGTCGAAATCGGGTAGCAGTTTGCGCTTTGGGTAGATCTTTGTGTGGAGATCATCGCCACATTTTTCCTTGGTGTCCAGCACCTTCTTCCATCTTCGGTTGAGCGTATCCTGCGCGGTTTTAAGCCTTTGCTTCTGTTTCTTCAAGCTCCTCACCGTGGCCAGGAGTCTTCTGCGAAGGTTACCTTGCTCTAGACGTTTTTCTGGGATGATGAATGCATCGTCGACCGGACTGTCCTCCTCTTTGGAGGTTGTATGATGAGTTCGGCCCTCAAGATCGCTGTGATCGGGCGTCTGCTCCGGGCTGTGTTCGGCGTGACCTGGCTTATCCTGCTCCATCGCTGGGTCCCTATGGTCGTTGTCGCCTTCGGAGTCAACTGGAGTGTCATCTTGTTTTGGGTTGTTATCGCTATTTTTACAGTGACTGGACTTTGAGCGGTGCCTGCGCCGTTGCTTTTGCTTTTGTCCGGGGGGTTTATCCTCCGTTGTGTCCTTCTTGTCACCATTGTCTTCTTTAGGCGTGTCCACCACATAGATGTCATATTATGAAGTGCCTGTCCAGCGCCCCATGGGAGGCGGTTCCAGATCGCCCCCTGCATCAACGTCCATACCGTCGAGGTTACTGGGGTCGAATTCGAGCATGTCTGTTAGTTCATCAATAGTGGCTACAAAGTGGGTGGTGGGTGGGTAGAGATTTTCTTCGTCCTCCGTATCCCACATGGGCCGGACATAGTCTGGCCAAGAGCCTCTTGACAGAGAGAGAGAGCCCTTAATGAATCTAGCACATCTCTGAAGGGTGAGTGCTGGAAGATATCCGTGGCGGTGAACTCCATAACCGGGGCCCAGTTAGATTCGATGGGCACGGACGCGCGCGGTCCGGAACACATGACCGAAGATGAGTCGGGGGTCCGGTGACACAGATCCTTTCAGGGGAGGAGTCTGTGATCGGCTCCAACACCGAGGAGTGTGCGGCCTCCGGGGTGGGGTCCATCCACCCGTCCTCGGAAATCGCGACCTGCTCTTGAATGAAGTCCGAAGCTGTAGCAGGTGTAATGTTCCGAACAATGTCCGACTGCAGATCTAGGTCATGCACATCGCGATCGTTCGACGCTCCTCCCACAAGCCCGAATCCGTCGAAGATCAAGTTTCCGTGGATGTCGGAAGTGTAGTCTAGGTTTCCAAACCTAACCTGATGGCCAGGGGCGTAGCTATCGATCTGCTCCAGAAGGCCAAGCGAGTTGGCCCGCAGTGCGAAGCCGCCAAACATGAAGGTCTGTCCGCGGAGAAAAGTCTCACCCAAGATGGCATTGTTGAATGTTGGAGAAGCCATCTAGCCTTGCAGCGACGACACAGAGGAACTCTCAATGAAAGCACCAATGTCGGTGTCAAAACCGGCGGATCTCGGGTAGGCGGTCCCGGACTGTGCGTCTAAGGCTAATGGTAACAGGAGGCTGGGGACACGATGTTTACCCAGGTTCGGGCCCTCTCGATGGAGGTAATACCCTACTTCCTGCTTGATTGATCTTGATGATACGAGTATTACAAGAGTTGATCTACCACGAGATCAGAGAGCCTAAACCCTAGAAGCTGGCCTATGGTATGATTGTTGTTGTCTCCTACGGACTAAACCCTCCAGTTTATATAGACACCGGACGGGGCTAGGGTTACACAGAGTCGGTTTACAGAGGAGGAGATCTACATCCGAATCGCCAAGCTTGCCTTCCACGCCAAGGAGAGTCCCATCCGGACACGAGACGAAGTCTTCTATCTTGTATCTTCATAGTCCAACAGTCCGGCCAAAGTACATAGTCCGGATGTCCGGATACCACCTTATCCAGGACTCCCTCACTCGTCGCCATCGTACTCGCGCCGGTCGCAGACATCTTCTCTCCACCGCCGCCGTAGCTGTCTTCCTCTGCCAAGTTAGGGCGTGGAAGATCTGGACTGATGAACTTCTAAATTTACACTCCCAGTTCGTCGTGTTCTTTGTCAAGGGTAATTAAAAGTTACTTTTACTGCCTTTGTTACTACTAATGATTTTCATCAAATCTTCAAAAGTTGTTTATTCTTCAACTTCCACACTCTAAACACCTTGCACAATCATCTGTTCTTGATCTGTTTCTCTAAGTGGCATTTTTTTCTCAAGAGTCCTCAATTGTGTGAATCTCATAATCCGCACAACTGTGGAACTAAGTCAAAGAACACTTAGTGAAATTCTTCAAGACACATCTGGTCAATTTCCTCAAACTTGTTCGTTTTGCAAAAACTTCTGAGAACACTCATGAAAGGAAAAAGAGTAAGTGTGCGAAAAGTTAGCTATGCTCGATGGATGTTTGAGGTATTTGCCTACTAATGAGGCAAGACGAACTGTGGGCTTTGTTACATGTTGTGCAGCCCCTCGTATTGTTTATGGGGACACATGTACAACACTTAGCTCAGGTTTATCCAAGCTATTGTGAAAAATGGTGTATTGGACTCGTTGAACTGTGTCCGTGGTCTTGATGACCGGTCATGCGTTCCGGTGGGAGAGGCCGCCTAGAGTCCGGCAGCGGGAACTGCCGCATACTGCTCTGTGTTTCGGCTAACCGTGATAATGCCGCGTGGACCGGGCATCTTGAGTTTAAGGTAGGCGTAGTTCGGTATTGCATTAAAGCAAGCAAAGGCCGTTCTTCCAAGCAATGAATGATAATCGCCGCTGAAGGGAGCGATGTTGAAGAGTAAGTTCTCGCGTCTGAAATTGTCGGGAGAACCGAATGTTTCTTCTAATACGAGGGAGCCCCAGCAATGGGCCATGACGCCTGGAATCACTCCATTGAAGGTGGTGTTATTTTGACTTATGCTGGATGGGTATATCCCCATCTTGCGGATGGTGTCTTGATATATCAAATTAAGACTACTGCCGCCGTCCATTAGGACGCGAGTGAGATGGTATCCATCAATTATTGGGTCGAGCACCAAGGCAGCCGATCCTCCATGCCGGACACTGTCCGTATAGTCCCTATGATCAAAAGTGATCGGGCAAGTCGCCCAGGGATTGGATTGGGGGGTTACGAACTCTGAGTGAGTTGCGTGTACCATGTTTACCGTTTTGACTTCCGGTGGAAATTTTTTCTGGCCCCCGGTGTTCGGCTAGCCAGGTTCGCCCTCGTCTTGCCTTGGTGTTTTGCTTCCCTTGTGTTCGACATTTAACTTGCCGGCCTGCTTGAAGACCCAACATTCTCGATGGGTATGATTTGCAGGTTTGTCGGAAGTGCCATGGATTTGACACAATCTATCCAGGACTTTATTCAGGCTGGATGGTCCCTCTTTACTGCCCTTAAATGGCTTCTTTCCTTGACCAGGTCGAGAGCCCCTGAATTCAGCGTTGATCGCCGTGTTGTCCGGACTATCGCCACTCCGAAGCTTGTGCTTAGTGCGCCGTGGCTTCCCGTTGCCATCTCGAATGTCGGATGTACCCGAGTCGCTGGTGCCTCTACGGGCCAACCAGCTATCCTCGCCCGCACAAAATCGGGTCATGAGGCTTGTTAAGGCTGCCATCGTTCTTGACTTTTCTTGGCCGAGGTGTCTTGCAAGCCACTCGTCTCGGATACTGTGTTTGAAGGCCTCTAAGGCTTCGGCATCTGGACAGTCGACAATTTGATTCTTCTTAGTGAGGAATCTATTCCAAAGCTTGTCGGCTGACTCTCCGAGCTGTTGTATTATGTGACTTAAATCGTCCGCATCCGAAGGCCGTACATAGGTTCCTTGAAAGTTGGCCCAAAAAGCATCCTAAAGTTCCTCCGAACATCCAATTGAGTTTTTGGGGAGGCTTTTTAGCCAATGACGAGCTGGTCCTTTTAACTGGAGGGAGAGGTATTTGATGGCGTGGAGGTCGTCCCCACGAGCCATGTGTATGTGAAGGATAAAATCTTCGATCTAGACCCCAGGGTCCGTCGTTCCGTCGTATGACTCTATATTCACGGGTTTGAATCCCTGTGGAAATTCATGATCCAGCACCTCATCAGTGAAGCACAGGGGGTGCACAGCCCCTCTGTATCTGGCCGTGTCACGGCATGCTGCTGGCAACTCCCGGTGTGGATTCCAGCCTGGTATTCGATCAGCATGATCGTTGAGGTGACCATAATCCCGCGTCGGAGCACGTCCTCTGGACCCATAGATGGATCTGGCTGCACTGGCCTTTTTGTCCAGGGGCTCTCGTAAATCATGTGCGGTATCGTTGGCTGCTCTATCGTGGCCATGAGGTGGTTGGTCCGGCTGAGTAGTCGTATTGTTTTTTGGCCGAACGGGCGATGCGGCTTCATTGTCGAATTCGGGTAGCAGTTTGCGCTTTGGGTAGATCTTTGTGTGGAGATCATCGCCACATTTTTCCTCGGTGTCCAGCACCTTCTTCCATCTTCGGTTGAGCGTATCCTGCGCGGTTTCAAGCCTTTGCTTCTGTTTCTTCAAGCTCCTCACCGTGGCCAGGAGTCTTCTGCGAAGGTTACCTTGCTCCAGACGGTTTTCTGGGATGATGAATGCATCGTCGACCGGACTGTCCTCCTCTTTGGAGGTTGTATGATGAGTTCGGCCCTCAAGATCGCTGTGATCGGGCGTCTGCTCCGGGCTGTGTTCGGCGTGACCTGGCTTATCCTGCTCCATCGCTGGGTCCCTACGGTCGTTGTCGCCTTCGGAGTCAACTGGAGTGTCATCTTGTTTTGGGTTGTTATCGCTATTTTTACAGTGACTGGACTTAGAGCGGTGCCTGCGCCGTTGCTTTTGCTTTTGTCCGGGGGGTTTATCCTCCGTTGTGTCCTTCTTGTCACCATTGTCTTCTTTAGGCGTGTCCACCACATAGATGTCATATGATGAAGTGCCTGTCCAGCGCCCCATGGGAGGCTGTTCCAGATCGCCCCCTGCATCAACGTCCATACCGTCGAGGTTACTGGGGTCGAATTCGAGCATGTCTGTTAGTTCATCAACAGTGGCTAGAAAGTGGGTGGTGGGTGGGTAGAGATTTTCTTCGTCCTCCGTATCCCACATGGGCCGTACATAGTCTGGCCAAGAGCCTCTTGACAGAGAGAGAGAGCCCTTAATGAATCTAGCACATCTCTGAAGGGTGACTGCTGGAAGATATCCGTGGCGGTGAACTCCATAACCGGGGCCCAGTTAGATTCGATGGGCACGGACGCGCGCGGTCCGGAACACATGACCGGAGATGAGTCGGGGGTCCGGTGACACAGATCCTTTCAGGGGAGGAGTCTGTGATCGGCTCCAACACCGAGGAGTGTGCGGCCTCCGGGGTGGGGTCCATCCACCCGTCCTCGGAAGGCGCGACCTGCTCTTGAACGAAGTCCGAAGCTGTAGCAGGTGTAATGTTCCGAACAATGTCCGACTGCAGATCTAGGTCATGCACGTCGCGATCGTTCGACGCTCCTCCCACAAGCCCGAATCCGTCGAAGATCAAGTTTCCGCGGATGTCGGAAGTGTAGTCTAGGTTTCCAAACCTAACCTGATGGCCAGGGGCGTAGCTATCAATCTGCTCCAGAAGGCCAAGCGAGTTGGCCCGTAGTGCGAAGCCGCCAAACATGAAGGTCTGTCCGCGGAGAAAAGTCTCACCCAAGATGGCATTGTTGAATGTTGGAGAAGCCATCTAGCCTTGCAGCGACGACACAGAGGAACTCTCAATGAAAGCACCAATGTCGGTGTCAAAACCGGCGGATCTCGGGTAGGCGGTCCCGGACTGTGCGTCTAAGGCTAATGGTAACAGGAGGCTGGGGACACGATGTTTACCCAGGTTCGGGCCCTCTCGATGGAGGTAATACCCTACATCCTGCTTGATTGATCTTGATGATACGAGTATTACAAGAGTTGATCTACCACGAGATCAGAGAGCCTAAACCCTAGAAGCTGGCCTATGGTATGATTGTTGTTGTGTCCTACAGACTAAACCCTCCAGTTTATATAGACACCGGACGGGGCTAGGGTTACACAGAGTCGGTTTACAGAGGAGGAGATCTACATCCGAATCGCCAAGCTTGCCTTCCACGCCAAGGAGAGTCCCATCCGGACATGAGACGAAGTCTTCTATCTTGTATCTTCATAGTCCAACAGTCCGGCCAAAGTACATAGTCCGGATGTCCGGATACCACCTTATCCAGGACTCCCTCACTCGTCGCCGTCGTACTCGCGCCGGTCGCAGACATCTTCTCTCCGCCGCCGCCGTAGCTGTCTTCCTCTGCCAAGTTAGGGCGTGGAAGATCTGGACTGATGAACTTCTAAATTTACACTCCCAGTTCGTCGTGTTCTTTGTCAAGGGTAATTAAAAGTTACTTTTACTGCCTTTGTTACTACTAATGATTTTCATCAAATCTTCAAAAGTTGTTTATTCTTCAACTTCCACACTCTAAACACCTTGCACAATCATCTATTCTTGATCTGTTTCTCTAAGTGGCATTTTTTTCTCAAGAGTCCTCAATTGTGTGAATCTCATAATCCGCACAACTATGGAACTAAGTCAAAGAACACTTAGTGAAATTCTTCAAGACACATCTGGTCAATTTCCTCAAACTTGTTCGTTTTGCAAAAACTTCTGAGAACGCATATGAGCTCTCCAAATTCTTCGCCCCTATACTCTATTCATAGGTACACATGTCTGCTGCTGAATCAATAGGTTCTCATCAACTTAACTCATTTGCAGCATTTCTCAAAGAAAAGCTGCATACTTCTTCAGAGGACTCAATAGTTCAAATTCCTCAGCTGAAGAAAATGGTTGATGGCAAAAGACATCAGAAGGGAGGAAAGAAACTGGAAGTCAACACTGCTTTTGAGATCCCTACTGACATTTATGCAGGGTACTACACGCCTCATGAGGCAACTCATGGGAAGGAAACCAAGAATGAGTATAAGGTGCGCATACAGAAAATTGAACGAAGATGGGCACGAGAATGGAGGGAGTACAGATATGTTAATCGAAAATATAAGAAGAAATTTGCTCTAAACCCTCCTTGCCTAAGACCTCTATTGGCACCTGGCCAAAGAGCTGACCAACACAAGCATTAAACATGGTGAGGATTGTGCTGATGAATGGGCCAAGCGGCAAGCCAAGTTGGCCAAGCAGGCCAAAGAGGGCTATGCCGCTGCTAAGGCTACCACAAGCAAGAAGGCTATGCCCAAGAAGCCTGCCCGCAAACCTCAAACCTCAGCAATGCCCTCACGGACAAGATCATCTGTGCTCTCATGGCAAATCCCTCAAGCTGCTCCAGTTCCTCTAGTTACAAAACCCTCAGCTCCTACGGCAAAGTCCTCAGCACTTGTGCATCTCGCCACTTGCCAAAGGACCACAGGCATCTCAATTTCCTCAGGAGCTTCTGCAAGTTCTTCAGCTCCTCCTTTGTCTTCAAAAGGCCCCACTTTGCTAAAGACCAAGGCCACTGCAGGACGCGGCACTAGACCAAGTCCTCACAAGAAGCAAGTTGTCTTCCAAGTACCATCTGGTGATGATGAAGCTGATGATGAAGAATTAGCCAATATCATCAAAGACATACATCAAAGGGGCGCTAGAGCAAAGGGCAGTGTTGTGACTCTTCTATTGGATCCGAAGAAGATCCTGGATTTCATTGACCTCTGGCACAATGACCCAAACACTCCTTTGCCATAGTTAAACCTCACACCTGGTCAAAGTCACATGCTGACAGCTTTCATCTCTCAAGAGAAATGCAAATATGAGCAAGCCAGGACTGTGAACATAGCCCAGTATAAGAAACAACGCTATCTGAAGGACAACGTTCTCAAGCTACCACCTGAACAACTCATTGCTCTGCAATCTAAGATCCAGAAACTCAGTGATGAATTTGACGCCTACAAGGCAGAATGGTCGGGAGCCAAAGTCAGATTTGTCAAAATGGCGAAGAAATTCACTTCCAATGTTGCTGATCCAACACACATTGAAATTCCTCAGGCTAAAGGTCTGCTCAGCCAACTGAAGAAAATGCCAGCACCGCTGATGAAAATCAGGCTGCTGTTGAAACTGCAAGCACCAGGGCTGAAGAAATTCCAACCGCTGAAGAAACTGCTAGGGCAACCACTAGTGTTGCACTTGAAGAACATGTCTGGCCAGCTAAAGCATCTGAAGCTGTGCCTGAAGAACCTGAACAAGACAGGACAACTGCATCAGTTGTGCCTGACGAAATTGCTCCAATTTCTTCTGTTCCTCCTGAACCAACAGCAAACCCAGTCCTTCCTTGTGCTCTGGAAGTGAAGAAAACAAAGGCTGCAGAGCGAGCTACTCAAAATAAAAGGAAATCATCTGCTTCCTCAGAATCTTCTGCACCCAAGAAGGCGAAGGTTTTGACAAGATCACTTTAAAATCCAATTGATGTTGTTCCTCTCTCAAGCATGTCATCAAAGGAACTCATTCCTTTTGGCGAAGACTATGTGATTCCGAGTGAATCTGATGAAGAAAATCTTTCTGCTGCTTCGACAGAGCAGATGGATGAAGAAATTGAAGTGGATACTTTCACTTAAACTCCTCAGGTATCATTGCCACTGCCTCAGTTCACAGCTGAAGAGGCAAGCATTGAAGAAATGGAAGAAGATGAAGATGTGGACATTGGGAGCACCACACCTATGATGAATGATGACTTTAGGGAAAGTAAGCACCCCGACTCTCCTTTGTTCACGCCACCGCAACAAATTCGTCAGTCCCCAGTAACCACTGAAGTTCAAATGGGCTCTAGTGAAATTCACACTGCGCCTTCCATTCCTGAAGAAATTCCAACCACTAGTGCTGATGACAAAGCCGCTGAAGAAATGGAGACCCAGGCTGCTACTAAAGCAGAAGCTGAAATTCCTCAGCCCGCGGCTCCAGAGAATGAGATTCCTGAGGTTATGCTACAATTGACTGACACTCCTCAGCTGAAGCCAAAGAATCCATTCTCGAAGATGCCAAAATGCAAGGCTGATGACTTCTTCCATGAGCATGTGTTCTTCACCGACTACAACCCTTATGACTCTGCTCGTCTTAGAAGGAAGCATTTCTGGACTGCCAGCCAAGCAAACTTCTACTCTTCACTGCTTTTCAATAAGGACAAAATCTTCGATCATGCGCATATTCCTCACGTGGACATGGAATTACTGTTGTGCTTCACACCAGTGCCGAGTGTTCTTCATGACGTTGGATTGCTCAACTTTTGCACAGACATATGTGATTGGAATGAAGAACTGATTCTTCAATTCTAAGCGATGCTGCACATCACCAGAAATGTTGAAGATGTCAACTCTTGGGTGTTGGACTGGATGACAGAGAACACTCACTTCAAAGCACCGGCCTCTGAATGACTTCATGCCCTGCCTGTCAGTCCTCCCCTTAATGGTGCCCGCCGTATTTATCTTGAACCTGAACTGTCTGATCACTACATGCAAGTACTAATGAAGCCACTAAAGCTTGGTCAAGCCCCAAGAACCAAATTCCTCGTGAAGGAATTGCCATATGTGCCTCGGACTGCCTATCGCATTCTGATCAAGACATTGAGTCCAGTCAAAGGCCATGACTCGAATGATGAAGAAGTCATTGGCATCATGAAGAACCTGTTGTTCAACATTATGCATGGTATCCCAATCAACTACCATGACTTCTTCATGCGAACTATGGCAAATGTTGCACTGTCTCCCTTTGAATTGAAGCCTTACGCTCCTTGGATTATGAGATTCCTCAGATCAAGGCCGTCAATCAATTACAAGGCTAACACGCTTAACCATGACAGTTACTTGCCCCCTATTGTAGTCCTCAAGCGGACATTTCCCTCAGCTGATGGAAAGGACAAGGCCACTGCAATTGTTGATGAGGGCATTCGTCCATTGGATTTAGAGTTCTGCAAAGCTGCATCGTATTCCACCAATGACGACTCTATCACTCATGATTCTGCCGCCAATGCCTCAAAGCAAAGTCCTCAAGCAACAGCTCCAAGGGTGATGACTGATCGTGAGCTTCTCCTCAGTCTTCATCGGAAGGTCGATCGCAATCACAAATGGGTCAAACGTCAGTTTGGTTCAATTCTTGACAACATGACTGCTACGTATAATTCAGTGAAGAAGAACCATTACTACACCAATGAAGTTTTTGATCGCACCTGGGCTGTTCTGACTCATCTCTATGGTGATGAGGATCTCAAGGAGATGGGCCTCAAGCAGGACTTCAGCTGGTCTAACACTACTAGGGAAAACCCTAGTAGTAGCGCGGGTTCTGTGCCCACTAGTAGCATGGGGAACCGTGCTACTAATAAGGCGCTACAGCTAGTACTTAGCAGTAGTGCGTGCACACACGCGCTACTACTAAGACACATAGCCGCAGCGTGTGTTCTCTCCCGTGCTACTGCTAATCTAGCTAGTGGCAGCGTGTTTACTATCCGTCGCTAGTAGTATTCTTTTTTTTGAGTGCATTTATATGCCGTTATACAAATTTTGGTACAATACCAATTATGAGGTTTATATCATTATATCCATAACAGTGTGTCAAATGAAGGTGGATTAGGTTCAAGTTAAGGAAATATGTGGTGCATGTCAAAAGTATACTACTAATCCAAACTTTATCTAGTTTGGACTAGTAGTACTTTCAATATGCACCACATGTTGCCTCCACTTGAATCTAATCCGCCAGCACAAGCTATTTAATCATCATCATAGTCATAACACCAACAATAGTTATTTAATCATCATAGTCATAGTGTAGCACATCATCATCTTAGCACTCATTCTAGCTAGCTAATCACCACCAACACTAGCCGCGGTAGCTATCTAATCACCACCAACACTAGCTAGCTAATAATAATCATCATAGTCATTACCACCAACACTAGCTATTTAATCATCATAGTCATAGTGTAGCACATCATCATCTTCAAACTCATTTCTAGATAGCTAATAACTCCTGCCGCTCTCTCTCAGGTAAAATAACATAGAACATGTGTAGCACTCCTGCTTCATCAAGTTGTAGCATGCAGATGAACCTGTCTCCTAATCGTGGGTTGCGCTTCTGATTGCTTCCCCCTAGTACTTCTCTGTGATAGTTCTCAATTTTGCTCCAGTCTTTCACTATTAAGCATTCCTCGCTATTAGAAATCCTGAATGCACTAAAGTGCATTGCATGATATCTTGGCCGTAAGCTAACAATTCTCATGTGACCTTTAGTCTCGATCCAATGAGGCACAACATTCAGCGGGAGTCCCTGTTGAAGAACATCGTATAGTAACATACTTAGCAATGGATTTTAGCTTAAAAAATAATGTATGCAAAAGATGCACTGAGGACAAATAGTAAAAATCTTACCATCTTTCCTAAATAGATGTGACCGTAGTTCAGTACGAACACTATTGGTCGCACATTTTGAGTACTAAGATTTTTAAGTCCAGAAAAATAATTTGTCTTGACAGTATGAAGATCCTCAAGCCATGAAACATAATGACTTATCTCCTCGCAGTTTAGTTCATCCCCGAAACAGTAGTAGGTCCTGTCTACCAAGCGCTCGACATGTTTGCTTGAACGGAAATAAGTTGTCCATAGAAATTAGTTGTCAACTATTTTTGAATAAACAATATCAAAGACATAAATATGGTTGATAAACTCACATAATGGTAGAACTAGAGGCGTCTGCACATCGACCCAGATGTCGATATTACCTTCAATATCATCTTATGGACAAATATCAAAGGTGATAACCATATCAGGCTCAAATGCATAAGTCTTGCATAGTGCTTGCCAAGTTTTGCATCCAAAATAGGTATAGGTATTTGCGTTGTATAATTATGCGTGGAAAATACAACCATGCTCGGTCTTTAAGTAAACTCTCTTTACCTCCATATTAGTTTTCATAGGACTAAAACCTATCTTATCCAAGACAAAAACTCTTGCATGGCAGGGGATACGCTAGTAGAATAGTAAAAAAATTAAAATATAAGTTGAAGCAAATGAGGCAGATCTCATGCTTAATTACAAAAAAATACTTGTCGTTGTGACTTACTGTATCCACTTCGAAGTTCTCGTTCAGCTTAATGCTGAAGCGCCTATCATCATCTAAGAAGATGCTGTCGCACAGGCCGTGCTCGTCTTCGCAGTATTTGCAAATACCGAAATCCTTTTCGTCATCAGACATTTCCTATGTTCATAGTTGAAACATTAATTGAAAATCGATCGAAGACAACTACGAGGATACTCAACACACAAATCCGGGGCACTCGATATTTCCTACATATTCTGGCACAAGTCATGCCAAAATTCACGGAAAAATGCGGCATGACCTTTGCTAAAATAGGACATATCGAGCGCCTGAAATTTGCCGGAACGGAAATGAATCATCACTCCCGCAAAACATAGGCCACTTGGAGGTGTAACCTGCAAACATGAGCGGCCACTTGGGCAAGCACATATCCTATGTGAGCAACACAAGATATACAACAAGTCCTTACTAACTACTTCTATTAATTAGACTAGTTCTTACTAAAAATAAAATTACTATAAATAAAAATAAACTAGTACCTAATTAGTACCTAGTTCTTACTAACTAATTAGTACCTAGGAACTATAAATAAATTTTTTACTCGTTTTATGAAATTTGATTCGTTTCCACCCTTACATGAACCCTAACTAATTTGAGCCGCATGCGCATCCGATTCGTTTCCACCCTTACATGAACCCTAACTAATTCGATGCACCTAAAATATGAAGAAACCCTAGGCAAAGGTAGGGGAGAGGGAGGGGCAGGCGTGATCACCTCGGGTGCCTGTGACGAGGGAGGAGCAAGCGGTGTCGAGGTCGGGGTCGGGGCTCGGGCATGCAGCGGAGGGCGCCGTCGAGGTTGGGGGAAGGGGCGGTGTTGAGGTCAGGGGCGGGGGCGGCGTTGATTCCGGGGTCGGGGGAAGCGTAGAGGGTGTGCGGAGAGCGCGCGGCGGCCGACGGGCGACAGCGGCGGCGAGAGAGGAGGAGTTGGATATGGGGGAAGTGGCCGTGGGGAAGGACAAACCCCGTGGTTAAGTCAGAAGTAGCAGTAGCGCGTTCTAGAAAGCACGCTGCTGCTACATTAGCTACAACGCATTCTGGGATACACGCTACTGCTACTCCATTCTCTTTTTCCCCTTTTTCATTTATTTTTCTTCACATTTTATTTTCTCCTTTCACCTTATTCTATTTCTTTCATTTTCAATTACCTTTCTATTTGCTTTCCATTTAATTTTAGATCCTTTAGCAATAGCGAGTTTAGCAGAAAACACGCTGCTACAAAGAAAGTAGCGGTAGCGCTATTCGATATAGATCGCTACTACTATGTGTAGCCTATGTGTAGCCTATGCGGAGAGCGCGCGCTACTCATACATCTCCAACGTATCTATAATTTATGAAGCATTCATGCTATTATATTATCTGTTTTAAATGATTACGGGCTTTATTATACACTTTTATATTACTTTTGGGACTAACCTACTAACCGGAGGCCCAACCCATATTGTTGTTTTATTGCTTGTTTCAGTATTTCGAAGAAAAGGAATATCAAACGGAGTCCAAACGGAATGAAACCTTCGGTAGTGTGGTTTTTGGAAAGATTATGATCCAGGAGACTTGGAGTGCAAGCCGGGGGGTCATCGAGGAAGCCACGAGACAGGGGGCGCGCCCACCCCCTGGGTGCGCCCTACCCTCTCGTGGGCCCCTCGAGGCTCCCCCGACCGACTTATTCCACCTATATAAGCCTACATACCGTAAAAACATCGAATATCAAGATAGATCGGGAGGTCCGTGGCCGCAAGCCTCTGTAGCCACAAAAAGTCAATCGAGACCATGTTTCGGCACCCTGCCGGAGGGGGGATCCCTCACCGATGGCAATCTTCATCATCATCCCGGCGATCTCCATGACGAGGAGGGAGTAGTTCACCCTCGGGGCTGAGGGTATGTACCAGTAGCTATGTGTTTGATCTCTCTCTCTCGTGTTCTCTCTCGTGTTCCCTCTATGGCACGATCTGGATGGATCCCGAGCTTTGATATTATAGTCGGATCTTATGATGTTTCTCCCCCTCTACTCTCTTGTGATGAATTGAGTTTTCCTCTCGAAGTTATCTTATCGGATTGAGTTTTTAATGATTTGAGACCACTTGATGAATGTCTTGTCGTGCTTATCTGTGGTGACAATGGGATATCATGTGCCACTTGATGTATGTTTTGGTGACCAACTTGCGGGTTCCGCCCATGAACCTATGCATAGGGGTTGGCACATGTTTTCGTCTTGACTCTTCGGTAGAAACTTTGGGGCACTCTTTGAAGTACTTTGTGTTGCTTGAATAGATGAATCTGAGATTGTGTGATGCATATCATATAATCATGCCCACGGATACTTGAGGTGACAATGGAGTATCTAGGTGACATTAGGGTTTTGGTTGATTTGTGTCTTAAGGTGTTATTCTAGTACGAACTCTTGAATAGATTGATCCGAAAGAATAACTTTGAGGTGGTTTCGTACCCTACCATAATCTCTTCGTTTGTTCTCCGCTATTAGTGGCTTTGGAGTGACTCTTTGTTGCATGTTGAGGGATTACTATATGATCTATCTATGTTATTATTGTTGAGAGAACTTGCACTAGTGAAAGTATGAACCCTATGCCTTGTTTCCTACAATTGCAATACCGTTTACGCTCACTTTTATCACTTGTTACCTTGCTGTTTTTATAATTTCAGATTACAAATACCTTTATCTACCATCCATATTGCACTTGTATCACCATCTCTTCGCGGAACTAGTGCACCTATACAATTTACCATTGTATTGGGGTGTGTTGGGGACACAAGAGACTCTTTGTTATTGGGTTGCAAGGTTGTTTGAGAGAGACCATCTTCATCCTACACCTCCCACGGATTGATAAACCTTAGGTCATCCACTTGAGGGAAATTTGCTACTGTCCTACAAACATGTGCACTTGCAGGCCCAACAACGTCTACAAGAAGAAGGTTGCGTAGTAGACATCAAGCTCTTTTCTGGCGCCGTTGCCGGGGAGGTGAGTTGTTGAAGGTATATCTTTAGATCTTGCAATTGAATCTTTTTGTTTCTTGTTTTGTCACTAGTTTAGTCTATAAAAGAAAACTACAAAAAAATGGAATTGAGTTTGTCTCACACGCTTCATCTTTTTAATATCTTTCGTGAGCATGATGGTAAGGAAAATTGTGTTCAAGTGCTAGAAGAAAAAATCTATAAAATGTTTGTCACTAAATCTTTGAATGATGAGCATGATTGCAATGTTGTTAGTATGAATTCTTTGAATACCCATGATGCTAATGATATGCAAAGCCACAAGCTTGGGGATGCTATGTTTGATGAATATGATATTTTTTGTCCCCCAAGTTTTGATGAGCAAATTTATTATGATGATAGCATGCCTCCTATTTATGATGATTATATTGATGAAAGTGGGTTTGTAAGAGTGTCAAATTTAGGTAGTAATGATCCCACTATTTTGGAGGATGTTGAATCTTATTGTGATGAATATGAAAGTGGATTTGGAAGAGTGTCAACTTTATTTAGTGATGATTCCACTATTTCGGAAGAGGTTCCAATTGATTATGAGAACGAAGTTGCTATCTATGATGATTATTGTGATGACTTGTATGTTATAAAGAATAATGATAACCATGAAACTTGTCATCATGATTTTAGTTTTCAATTGGATTATGCCTCACATGATAGTTATTTTGTTGAGTTTGCTCCCACTAGTATTGATGAGAATAAATTTGCTTGTGTGGAGAGTAGTAAATTTTCTATGCTTGTAGATCATGAAAAGAATGCTTTAGGTTCTGGTTATATTGTTTAATTCATTCATGATGCTACTGAAAATTATTATGAGGTAGGAACATATGCTTGTAGGAATTGCAATAATATCAAATTTCCTCTCTATGTGCTTAAAGTTTTGAAGTTATGCTTGTTTTGCCTTCCTATGCTAGTTGATTATTGTTCCCATAAGTTGTTTGCTCACAAAATCCCTATGCATAGGAAGTTGTTTAGACTTAAATGTGCTAGTCATATTCTTCATGATGCTCTCTTTATGTTTCAATTCTTATCTTTTATGTGAGCATCATTGTCATCATCATGCCTAGCTAGAAAGGCATTAAAGAAAAGCGCTTGTTGGGAGACAACCCAATATTTACCCTTACTGTTTTTGTGTGTCCACATGATTATGCTACTGTAGTAATCATTTTTTATAGCTTTTGTTTCAATAAAGTGCCAAGTAGAACCTTTGGGAAGATTTGGGTGAAGTCTTTGTGATCTTGCTGTAAAAAACAGAAACTTTAGCGCTCACGAGATTAACTGCCATTTTTTACTGGAGAGTGCTTTTAGGTTGATTCGTTTTGCATATGATTAATAGACAAATTCCTCAGGTCCACCAATTTATTTAATAATTTTTGGTGTCCCAGAATTATACGTTTGATACAGATTACTACAGACTGTTCTGTTTTTGACAGATTCTGTTTTCTATGTGTTGTTTGCTTATTCTGATGAATCTATGACTAGTATGTAAGGGTATGAACCATAGAGAAGTTTGAATACAGTAGGTTTAACATCAATACGAATTTAGAATGAGTTCATTACAGTACCTAAGTGGTGATTTATTTTCTTATACTAACGGAGCTTACGAGTTTTGTTTTGAGTTTCGTGTTGTGAAGTTTTCAAGTTTTGGGTAAAAGATTCGATGGACTATGGAATAAGGTGTGAAAAGAGCCTAAGATTGGGGATTCCCAAGGCACACCAAGGTAATATATAAGGACAACCAAGAGCCCAAGCTTGGGGATGCCCCGGAAGGCATCCCTCTTTCGTCTTCGTTCATCGGTAACTTTACTTGGAGCTATATTTTTATTTGCCACATGATATGTGTTTTGCTTGGAGCGTCATTTTATTTTGTTAGTATTTGCTTGATGTTATTTAGCATAGTGTTTTGCATATTTATTTTCAATAAAAATGTCAAGGATAGCCTTTACCATGCTTATTTTGCAAGTATACATGTTGCTGTTTGAAAACAGAAAGTTTACCGCTGTTGCAAAAATTCCTTAGAAACGTCAGAGAGTGATATAATGTTGAATATTTTTGCATAATGACCTCTGATAAATATTTTACAGCTTAATATTTTTATTATAATTTTTGGAGTTAGGGAAGTATGAGGAATCTTGCATTCTTTACAGACTATACTTTTTTGGCAGATTGCTGTTATGTTTGCATTGTTTGCATATGCTTGCTTGTGTAATGATTCTATTTGAGGATAGGAGTATTAAATATGCAGAGACATTTAGTATGCAATGTTGAATAATAATGTTAGTCATATGTTACAGTAGAAAATGATAAGGTTTTTCATTGTCTTATACTAACCTATCTCACGAGTTCTTGTTGAGTTTGGTGTGGATGAAGCTTTTGATAAAAAGAGAAACCGTGATATGAGAGGAATTAAGGAGACACAAAAGTTCAAGCTTGGGGATTCCCAAGGCACCTCAATATAATATTTCAAAAAGTCTCAAGAATCTAAGCTTGGGGATGCCCCGTTAGGCATCCCACCTTTCTTTTTCAACAACTATCGATTAGTATCGGTTGAACCTAAGTTTTTGCTTCTTCACATGAGTCGTGCTATCCTTGCAATGTCATTTTGTTTTGTTTTGCTTGCTGCTTGAATAAAATACATTAGATCTGAAATACTTAAATGAGAGAGAGTCTTCTCATAGCTATATAATTATTTGACTACTCATTGATCTTCACTTATATCTTTTTGGAGTAGTTTGTCATTTACTCATGTGTCTCACTTATATCCTATGAGTAAATAGTTGAATGCGTTGAATGTCATAAATCTGAAATTATATATATTTCATTTGCTTATCACATGGGGAGTAATGACTTCACATATAAGAAGTAGAGGTTGTAAATTTATTGACGGTTAGCAAGCATTGTATTCGTCATTTGAACAATTCATGAAAGAATATTGAAGGAAGAGAGATTTCACATATAAATATATTATCATAGACATCTTTTATAATTGTGAGCACTCATTAAGTATGACATGCTAAAGAGTTGATGTTGGACAAGGAAGACAACGTAATGGGTTATGTTTTCTCACATCTCAGTTAAAGTATATTGTCATGGATCATTCAAACATGTTGAGTTTGCCTTTCCCCCTCATGCTAGCCAAAATTCCTAGCACCATGTAGAGATACTACTTGTGCTTCCAATATCCTTAAACCCAATTTTTGCCATGAGAGTCCACCATACCTACCTATGGATTGAGTAAGATCCTTCAAGTAAGTTGTCATCGGTGCAAGCAATAAAAATTGCTCTCTAATATGCATGACTTATTAGTGCGGAGAAAATAAGCTTTGTACGATCTTGTTATGGAAGCAATAAAAGCAACGGACTGCATAATAAAGGTCCATATACAAGGGGCAATATAAAGTGATGTTCTTTCGCATTAAGATTTTGTGTATCCAACCCTAAAAGCGCATGACAACCTCTGCTTCCCTCTGCAAAGGGCCTATATTTTACTTTATGTCTTTTACTTTATGCAAGAGTCAAGGTGATCTTCACCTTTTCCCTTTTTCATTTTATCCTTTGGCAAGCACTTTGTGTTAGGGTGATCCTGATATATATATCCAATTGGATGTACGTTAGCTTGAACTATTATTGTTGACATCACCCAAAGGTGAATATGTTTGGAGGCGACACTATAAGCCCCTATCTTTCTCTGTGTTCGATTAAAACTTTGGACCCATTAATATCACATGAGTGTTAGCAATTGTAGAAGACTATATGATAGTTGAGTATGCAGAGTTTGCTAAATCAAAGCTCTGACATAGACCCTTCCTGAAAATAAGATGAATTGCAATTGCTTGATGACTAAGAATGAACTTTGCTAGTTTTCAAGAAAGTTTATGGTCTATGCTTTAACATGTGAATAGCTTGTTACTTTATCATGAAGTGTTTTGAGATGAACTACTATTATGACATATAAACATGCTAGAAAAGGTGATTTAAATTATCATTGATCAAACGTGTGCACCTCTAGAATTCACACTTCATAAATTCTTTCTTTTATCATTTACCTACTCGAGGATGAGCAGGAATTAAGCTTGGGGATGCTCATACGTCTCCAATGTATCTATAATTTATGAAGCATTCATGCTATTATATTGTCTGTTTTTAAAGATTACGGGCTTTATTATACACTTTTATTTTACTTTTGGGACTAACCTACTAACCGGAGGCCCAGCCCATAGTGCTGTCTAATTGCCTGTTTTAGTACTTCGAAGAAAAGGAATATCAAACGGAGTCCAAACGGAATGAAACCTTCGGCAGCGTGATTTTTGGAAAGATTATGATCCAGGAGACTTGGAGTGCAAGTCGGGGGGGGGGGGTCATCAAGGAAGCCACGAGACAGGGGGGCGCCCACCCCCTGGGCGCGCCCAACCTTCTCGTGGCCCCCTTGAGGCTCCCACGACCAACTTCTTTCGCCTATATAAGCCTACGTACCCTAAAAACATCAAATATCAAGATAGATCAGGAGTTCCGCTGCTGCAAGCCTCTATAGCCACCAAAAGTCAATCGGGACCCTGTTCCGGCACCCTGTCGGAAGGGGGATCCCTCACCGGTGGCCATCTTCATCATCATCCCAGCGATCTCCATGACGAGGAGGGAGTAGTTCACCCTCAGGGCTAAGCGTATGTACCAGTAGCTATGTGTTTGATCTCTCTCTCTCGTGTTCTCTCTCGTGTTCCCTCTATGGCACGATCTTGATGTATCCCGAGTTTTGCTATTATAGTTTGATCTTATGATGTTTCTCCCCCTCTACTTGTGATGAATTGAGGTTTCCTCTTGAAGTTATCTTATCGGATTGAGTTTTTAATGATTTGAGAACACTTGATGTATGTCTTGCCGTGCTTATTTGTGGTGACAATGGGATATCATGTGCCACTTCATGTATGTTTTGGTGACCAACTTGCGGGCTCCGCCCATGAACGTATGCATAGGGTTGGCACAGGTTTTCGTCTTGACTCTCCAGTAGAAACTTTGGGGCACTCTTTGAAGTACTTTGTGTTGCTTGAATAGATGAATCTGAGATTGTGTGATGCATATCGTATAATCATGCCCACGGTTACTTGCGGTGACAATGGAGTATCTAGGTGACGTTAGGGTTTTGATTGATTTGTGTCTTAAGGTGTTATTCTAGTACCAACTCTTGAATAGATTGATCCGAAAGAATAACTTTGAGGTGGTTTCATACCCTACCATAATCTATTCGTTTGTTCTCCGCTATTAGTGGCTTTGGAGTGACTCTTTTTTGCATGTTGAGGGATTGTTATATGATCTATCTATGTTATTATTGTTGAGAGAACTTGCACTAGTGAAATATGAACCCTATGCCTTGTTTCCTACCATTGCAATCCGTTTACGCTCACTTTTATCACTTGTTACCTTTCTGTTTTTATAATTTCAGATTACAAATACCTTTATCTACCATCCATATTGCACTTGTATCACCATCTCTTCGCGGAACTAGTGCACCTATACAATTTACCATTGTATTGGGGTGTGTTGGGGACACAGGAGACTCTTTGTTATTGGGTTGCAAGGTTGTTTGAGAGAGACCATCTTCATCCTACACCTCCCACGGATTGATAAACCTTAGGTCATGCACTTGAGGGAAATTTGCTACTGTCCTACAAACCTGTGCACTTGCAGGCCCAACAACGTCTACAAGAAGAAGGTTGTGTAGTAGACATCAGCTACTGCTAGAACTTTATCTGTAGCGCGGTTTGTGCAGGCGCGCTACTGCTACTTAGCAGCAGCGTGCTTTTTTGACCCACGCTATTGCTAAAGTTCTGTGTATAAGGTTTTCCCTAGTAGTGTATGTACTCCCCCAAGCTAACGCTTTTGGCCTAAGTTGATCTATGCCCATGGATCAGAGCTACTCCCTCCGGTGTACTGAGGAGTATCATCTGGGTACCACTGGCTGGCAATCTCCGCCGGATCCCACTGATAAAAGGACTGCCGATAAGGGTCAAGTGGGGGTTCTGGCTCAGGCTCTAGGGCTGATGTCCGGCCTTGGTATGCATAAACGGCCTCCGACGAGATGAGAAACGTGCCTGAAGATAAGTCAGACAAAGAGGGTACAGGCAAGATTATAGTTCCACTGTGTTTCATATGAAATTTCTATTTATACTTAAGCATATTCTCATCATCTTTAACAATAAACTCATGTGCTACCATGCTTTTATGATCTAGAAAAGTAGGGACAGTAGTTTTTCCTCTTTCTCAAAATGCCTAATAGGTATCCTGAAATGTTTAGCAAGGCGTGAGGCATAGATGCCTCCAAAAATGGGGCCCTTTGTACGGTTCAGGCTTAATCGTTTAGCAATAATGGCGCCCATACTAGCAGAGTTATCATGAAATAAGTCACGGAACAAAATAATAATATCAGGAACTCTAAGGTTTCCACAGTTTCCGCGACCAATTAAGCATCGACTAGCAAATATTGCAAAGTAATGTAAAACAGGAAAATGTATGCTACTGATTCTTGCATTGGAAACCTTCCTCGTTTCCCCTACAGTAATAGTATCAATAAATCCATCCACATATTTACGATGTGGTTCCTCTAAGCTGCCCCCGAAAGGTATCTTGCAAACCGTGCAAAATTCATATAGTGACATCTCCCTAGCCACATCATATAAATGAAACTCTACCGAAGGAGGTGATTTCTTAGGATGAAACTAGAAATTTTGCACGAAAGTATTGGTGATTAAGAGATACTGTTCTATCTGGTCATGGAGGAAGTTGGTGAGGCCAGCATTATCAACCAATAAATCATCATAAATCCAGACTGCTCTCAAGAAGTCATCACAAGGCCATTCACACGGCCGTACTTCCGCCACACGAGGAAGATTATACTTGGGCTTTTCATTTTCCTTAGCTTGTTTATCCTTAGAGCCTTGGCTAGAAGAGCCCCTCAAGAAAAATCTTTTCATCTTTTTCTGAAAATATCTGAAATTTTTTAGTAACCTCAAAATAAAAGTAAACCCAACTCAATAAAATTGATAGCAACTACTCCCATAAGTGCCTAGAGACCATATCATGCATTAGAAATACTTGGGACCAACTAAATTTAATATGCAAGCTCAAGAACAGGTTCACCTTAGTAGCAAGAATTTGCAATAAATAAAGCACTAGAACAAAAACTAATTGGACCATTGGAGGAGTCACATACCAGAGAACAATCCCCCACAGCAGTTTTGTGAATGGAGCTTTGAGCAAGGAGACCGAAAATGGCAGCAAAATGAACTGGAACTCGTGCTTGGGATGGATAGTGATTTTTTGGGAGGAAGAAGATGTGCATGGGTGCAGGAATAAGTGGAGGGGGCCACCATGGGCCCACGTGGTAGGGAGACGCGCCTTGTAGGGGTGGGCGCGCCCTGAACCCTCGTGGCCAGGTGCTTGCCCCCCTCTATGTTTTTAGTGCCAGATATTCTTAAATATTCCAGAAAAAATCATATTAAATTGGCAAGGCATTTGGATAACTTTTATTTTTGTGCTATTTTTGTTGCATGGATAATTCGGGAAACACACAGAATATACTATATATATTTTTTATTTTTTTATTTATTCTAAGTAACAGGAAGTAAGAGAAGGGAACAGAGAGTTGTGTCTTCTGACTTCGTCCATCTCATGCTCATCAAAAGGAATCCACTAACAATGTTGATCAAGTCTTGTTAACAAACTCATTCCTAATCGCATGAAACCGGAGAAATTTCGAAATGACACTAGGTTACCTCAACGGGGATATGAATATCCCCAATAATAAGAATATCATACTTCTTCTTTGCAGTAGGAAGAGGAAATTCAAAAACTCCAATAATTATTGATGGAATTTTCCAATGGAATTTATACTGTGAACTAGAGGTTGTTTCCTCGGAAAGTGTACCGTATGCTCATCACCATTAACATGAAAGGTGACATTGCCATTGTTGCAATCAATACCAGCACCTGCAGTATTTAAAAAGGTCAACCAAGGATAATCGACATACTTTCGTCCTCAGGAATATCAAGAATGACAAAGTCTGTTAAGATAGTAACGTTTGCAACAACAGGCACGTCCTCACAAATACCGACGAGTATAGCAGTTGATTTATCGGCCATTTGCAAAGATATCTCAGTAGGTGTCAACTTATTTAATTCAAGTCTACGATATAAGTAAAGAGGCGTAACACTAACACCGGCTCGAAGATCATATAAAGCCGTTTTAACATAATTTCTTTTAATGGAGCATGGTATAGTGGGTACTCCTGGATCACCAAGTTTCTTAGGTATTCCACCCTTAAAAGTATAGTTAGCAAGCATGGTGGAGATTTCGGCTTCAGGTATCTTTCTTTTATTTGTAATGATATCTTTCATGTAGCATAAGGGTTCGTCTTAAGCATATCGGTCAAGCGCATACGCAAAAAGATAGGTCTAATCATTTCAGCAAAGCGCTCAAAGTCCTCATCATCCTTTTTCTTGGATGGTTTAGGAGGGATCGGCATCGGCTTCTGAACCCATGGTTCTCTTTCTCTACCATGCTTCCTAGCAATTAAGTCTCTCTTATCATATCGTTCATTATTTGATTGTGGGTTATCAAGATCAACAATAGGTTCAATTTCTATATCGTTGTTATTGCTAGGTTGAGCATCTACATGAACATCATTATTAGCATTATCACTAGGTTCATGTTCATCACCAGATTGTGTTTCAACATCGGAGATAGAAATATCATTAGGATTCTTAGGTGTGTCTACAATAGGTTCATTAGAAGCATGCAGAGTCCTATAATTTTTCTTTTTCTTCTTTTTAGAAGGACTAGGAGCATCTAAATTATTTCTCTGAG
Source organism: Triticum aestivum (assembly GCF_018294505.1). Lineage (NCBI taxonomy): Eukaryota > Viridiplantae > Streptophyta > Magnoliopsida > Poales > Poaceae > Triticum > Triticum aestivum. The sequence continues at coordinate 20,612,805 of NC_057798.1, read as the reverse complement.
AATCTTGCTCAATTCTCTTAGGGTGGCCATCAGCATACAAAGGTTCCTGAGTCATTTTACCAGTTCTACTAGCCACTCTAATAGAAAAATCATGTTTATTATTTAGTTCACCAAGCAAACCATTGTGAGCCTTAAGTACTTCTTCTACTTGAGTGGTAACCATCAGAGCATGTTTTCTGGTGTGTTTAAGTTCACCCTTAACTCTAGACATATAATCACTCAAGCGTCCAATCATATAAGAATTAATTTTCAATTGTCTACTAACATAAGCATTACAAATTTCTTGTTGAGCCATAAAATCATCAAATTCATCTAGGCATTGGCTAGCAAACTTAGTAGACGGGATTTCAACTTTATCATATATATAAAGAGAGTTTACCTTCACTACATGTGTTTGGTGTTGGTGTCAAAACCGGCGGATCTCGGGTAGGGGGCTCCGAACTATGCGTCTAAGGCTAATGGTAACAGGAGGCTGAGGACACGATGTTTACCCAGGTTCGGGCCCTCTCGATGGAGGTAATACCCTACTTCCTGCTTGATTGATCTTGATGATATGAGTATTACAAGAATAGCTCTACCACGAGATCAGAGAGGCTAAACCCTTGAAGCTAGCCTATGGTATGATTGTTGTTGTTGTTGAGTCCTACGGACTTAAAACATCCGGTTTATATAGACACCGGACGGGGCTAGGGTTACACAGAGTCGGTTTACAAAGGAGGAGATCTACATCCGAAACGCCAAGCTTGCCTTCCACGCCAAGGAGAGTCCCATCCGGACACGAGACGAAGTCTTCTATCTTGTATCTTCATAGTCCAACAGTCGGGCCAAAGTATATAGTCCGTCTGTCCGGATACCCCCTTATCGAGGCATCCTTCAGTAGCCCCTGAACCAGGCTTCAATGGCGATGAGTCCGGCATGTAGATTGTCTTCGGCATTGCAAGGCGGGTTCCACCTCTGAATACTCCAAGATAAATTCCGAACACAAGGACCGTGTCCGGCTTTGCAAGATAAATTCCATATACAACCGTAGAGAGCATAAGAATACACGAATCTGATCTGCCGACAACTCTTTGTAGTTTGACAACACGCCATGGCTCGGTAATTATTCGAACCGTCTTTTACAACCTGCTTCTCCACATATCGCGAGGCGGTTTCCTAGGAACGTCTTGTCAAAGCAGAGATCGTGTCCCCTTAACGCGGGATCCTCTTCAATACGGGTGTGTGTAACCCAACCGTACCATCAATTACGGTAAGTGGGGAATGAGCAGGCTCCGTTAGGCAAGCGGGGAGGCATAAAGTTTCATCGCCTTTATAAAGGGGAAAAGCCTCCTTCTTTCTACCCACGCCTTCTTCTACTTCTGCTCGCCCCTTTCCTTTTACCCGAGCCCTAACGCCCAAGCGTTCATCCTCCCCACCAACAAAGGTCCTCTGAAAATGTACGGATCAGGAGCAGGAGGCAAGTGGATGGCCTCCTCCGTCCAGGAGAAGGATATTAAAAAGCTGCGGGTGGCCGGATCTCTGGCCAAGAAAATCGGCCACTGTCTTCCAACGGCGGGACAGATTGTCCCTTCTCCGGAGCCCCATGAGAGAGTCGTCTTCCTCCCCCATTTCTTCCGCGGGCTCGGGTTCCCCCTCCACCCTTTTGTTCGCGACATCATGTATTACTATGAGATCGTTTTTCTTGATCTATCCCCCAATACTTTCCTCAACATCTTGATGTTTACCATCGTGTGCGAGGCCTTTCTCCGTATATCGCCACACTTCGGGCTATGGATCAATATCTTCAACGTGAAGAACAAAGTGGTGAATGGAGAACATGCAGAGTGCGGAGGCTCCATGGTGAGCAGGATGCCCAAGGTCACATGGCCGACGGGTACTTTCAATGACTCCGTCAAGGAGTGGCAGCAACAGTGGTTCTACATCACTGAGCCGCACGGCAAATAGTTGGCTGCTGCTCCTGAGTTTCGATCCGGAGCCCCTTTGCGGCTCACGTCCTGGCCAAGAAGGGCGTGAACTAGTCGTCATCCGATGAATTGTCAATGATCCAGGCGCGCGTCAAGTGTATGGAGGACAAGGCCATCAGGCTTGTAGACGTGGTCCAGGTGATGCTGGTCCGCCTGATCCTTCCTTGCCAGCACAGAGGTTGTGATTTGTGGGAGTATGACCCGGCCGAGCACCAGACCCTGCGGGAGCTTTTCGGCTCCTTGCACAAGGACATCTGGAAGGTGCTCTTTCAGTCCGGCAAACCATGGCCGGACTCTGCCGCAGACCGCGGGTACCAACTGTCCCACCCCGGCAGTCCGGTAAGTCGTCATCATATCTTGGTTATTTGCATATTTTCATTGATATGTCATGAAGGAGATGTTTTTTAACGTGTCTTTCCACGATTGCCTCAGGGGTGGACAAAGGTGGCGGAGCGGATTCATTGTCAGGCCCCGTTGCCGGAAGAACCGGCGGGACATCTTCTGACAAAGATGCTGGTCCCAGCGCCTTACCAGGCGCTGAAGAAAGAGGCCAACAAAAAGGCCAAGGAGACCAGGAGCGGTCTCTGTCGTCGTGGTGCTTCGGACACGAAGTCCGAAGACTCCAGTGACCCTCCCTCCTCCAAAGAGAACGAGGAGTAAGAGGATGAGGAAGAGGAAGAGGATGAGGAGGAAGAAGAGCCCAAGTCCCCTACGAGGGGGAGGAAGAAAAGGACAACCTCCTCATCCTTAGAGGCAGATTCGCCTAAGAGGGGAAGAACATCCATCCCTGAGGCGTCCACCACGGCTACGGACAGCAGCCCGGAGTGGGATCCCAGGGCCCAGCCCCTGGTAAAATCGTAAGTGCATGAAATCCGAACATATTCATGCATCCAAAATTTACTAGAATGTAGTACTTTGATTCGCACCATACTCTTTACAGTCCGGCAAGGTCTCCGGCCCAACAGGCCTCATCAGAGGACTCATTGAGTTCCGATGCCTTGGAGAGTGAGACACCTCCCAGGGCCCCTTCCCCAAAGCCTGGCTGTGACACCGAGATGTCGTCCAAAAAGGACCTGAGCCAGGGAGAGCGTACCTCGGGGGCCGGGCGTGCGGGAGCGGCGGTTCCCATGAATGTCGATGGCGGGGGTGATCGTGGATCCGGCCCGCAACCGGATACAATCCCAGAGACCCTTAAGGCTCCGGGATCAGGCAGGCAGCCCCTCTTGACTAGAGGGGTGATCCTACTCCGCCTGCGACCTCCGTCCAACCAAATGTGTCAGGCGGCCTATCGACAACACTGGAGAGTGCGTCCATCATTGATGAACAACGCGCCCTTATGGGCGTGGTGATAGAAAAGATTCAGGCTGCCGAGAGCGGACTGAATGAATCCTGTGTCAGCCTTATAAAAGGCTTGGAGGTATGTGAAAAGACTGTCATAGTATAGATGGTAGCCCCTGATACACTTTTCCGAGAGGACAGAAACCGGACAGGGGATCAACTTCCCGTCCGCGGGAGACTTGGATAATGACACATATATTTTCTATGAATCAGATGTCTACAGCGACTGCCTCCTCTCATGCTACGGAAGTGTCCGGACTCAAGCAGAGTCTGGTGCGGGCCGAAGAGGAACTTGGCCAAGTGAAGAAGCAGCTGGAGGATAAACAAGGTATGTCTTGAAACTTTTAGTAAGTTTTAGCACAAGTAAGTAGTTTTGACTATCTTATAGTATATATATCGCGCACTCTAGGGGCGAATGCCGAAATCGAGGCGCTCAAGAAGGTTGTTGCCTTGGCCGAAAAGAAAGTGGCCGCAGAGCAGGCTCTCCGCGAGAAACACGAGGCGAGGGTCGTGGAAGCTGAACGAGAGCTTCAAGAGGCCGTAGGGAGAAGCGAGAGCTCGGAGCAGAGTCTATCATTGAAAGAATCCGAACTTGCCCAAGCCCTCCGGACCGCGAATGGGGCGTGGGAGGAAGCCCAGGCTGCGCTGAAGGATATTTAGGAGGCGCGGAAGATTGCGGCTGGTAAGGGCTCCTTTTTTTTCCAAGCGCCTTACGCTTTCGCAGGGAAGATTCATGGTGACCCATAGAATCCTAATTTTTTCAAGGGCATTTGCGGATTTGCCGTGCAGCATATCTGATGCTGCCCAATTCTATCGAGCTGAGAAGAAGGAAACTGCGGAGAAGGTCTTCTGGTCGCAGTATTTGGCGTTGAATTATCCGGTGCCATTTGTCGACCAGCTCAAACAGCTGATCGAACTACATCAGGCGGCCGAACTAGCCATGAAGGATTTGGTTATCCCGCTGTGCTCAGCCGAGCCCATACCGAGCAGTTTCTTTGGGCTCGTGAAGCGGATTGTGAAGGCCTACCCTCGGCTGGGCGTCATTAAACGGTCGGTTTGCATAGAAGGGGCACGAATGGCATTTGCCCGTGCAAAAGTGCACTGGGGGAAGCTTGATGCTGAGAAGCTGATGACCAAGGGGCCGCCGGAGGGGAAGGAGCACCGCAAGCCCGAATTATATTATGATGGTGTCCTAAAAGGGGCCCGCCTCGTGGCTGAGCAATGTACGAAAGACATTATTTTTCCCTGAAAGTAGTTGTGCTATCCTTTGTAAGGCAAAACAGAGTCACTTATATGTAGGTGCCTGTTCAGTTTGCATAGAAGGGGCACGAATGGCATTTGCTCGTGCAAAAGTGCACTGGGGAAGCTTGATGCTGAGAAGCTGATGACTGAGGGGCCGCCGGAGGGGAAGGAGCACCGCAAGCCGGAATTATATTATGATGGTGTCCTAAAAGGGCCCGCCTCGTGGCTGAGCAATGTACGAAAGACATTATTTTTCCCTGAAAGTAGTTGTGCTATCCTTTGTAAGGCAAAACAGAGTCACTTATATGTAGGTGCCCTTTTTGTGTAAATTTTATTCCTGCGCGGCCGTTTAATATGTTAGTCTTGAGAGATGGCCAGTCGTCGGCTTTTGCCCCCATGTAGGAACTACAGGGATGTTCGGGATACACCTGAACACTCTTTATCCCATTCTTGGGTCCATGAAGGAGGTTTTCAGCACAGCGAACCAGGCAATCGGACTATAGGGCTTTATTACTCTCACTTAGCCATAGGAATTCTAGTATGGGAGGTGCAGCCCCTGGTGTTCGGAAGACCACACGGGGGGCTCTAATAGCGCCTGATCGGTGGACCGATCCTTCGCACGCTCCATTTTATTATGGCATTATGCGGAATGAATCCTTAAAGATTTTACAACCTCTCGAACAGCTGACCAGCTCTCGCCTTATCATGACAGTCGATTTTCGGCTTTCTCTACTGAGGTGCTCGTCTGGCAGAACCAGGACACAATCGCACTAGCTCTCCCAGTGCTACCTTAGCCGATATTGCGGAACGTAAGGTACCAAAACATGGGAGCCGGGAAAACCCAACCAATGACCCAAGACATGATTCGGAGCTGATGCATATAATGCTACAAGTCCGGGGTGCCGAATGACCGAGAAGGTGTTCAAACTTTAGAAGCCGTAGTACGGGTGCAAAGAAGCCCCTGACGTTCTAAGGCATAACACAATGTTCGGATGCCGTTATGAAAAAATGTCGTTGAGAAATGCAGATAAGCATTGGATGAATCTACATGTTCTTGGGGTCAGGTGTTGGTTGGCTGTGCGCGAGTTCGGAGGAATATCCCGATTGTGTTCAGGTGGGGTGGAGATCCCTCCTGTATGCGTCCGAGCTGATTCCAAGTTGCTGGTCCAGTTATGCGCGAGGGCGAACCTGCAAATAATGCTTAAGAGGCGTATGTGAGCAGTGGATGAGCCCTGGATGTGATCCGTCCGGCTTATGCTGAAGGATCTGTACGAGCTATGAATAGGTTGGGGTATCATGAAGTAGTTCGAACTCCCTTGTCGGTGTCCGGAGTTTGGCTGTCGAATCTAAGTTTGATTGAAAAAATCGTGACTCGCTGCTTTAGTGAATAAAGTAGCCGAATATTCTTCGGCGCCGAGGCAGAGCTCGGTTTTGACCGCAATTGTAACTTCATCACGTGGGTCTTGGGTGATAATGCGTAGAGTCGTAGTGTATCCTGGTGGTGCTGAATACCTACTGCCTAGAGATGTAAGACCAAAAGTTGGTATGACATTTTTGGCTATCGGGAGGCCATCTCCGGGGTGGAGGGGCCTAGGTGGCCTTCACGCCTATTTGTGACACTCTAAAATGAGTTTTTTGGTGGGCCTTATCCTCGAGTGATCGGTCCCTAGACTTGATAATCTGCACTTCTTGCCCTGGGACTTCTTCATTCTCCTTCCGGCGCCGGCATGCCGATTTGTTTAAAGACCCAGCATTCTCTATTGGTATGATTGGCTGCCGCTCCTAGGGTACCATGAATTTGACATGGGCAGTCAAGTATGCGGTTCAAGCTGGAGGGGCCCGAATTATGATGTTGAAGTCTCTTCTCCCGCTCAATGGGTTGAGGAGTACAGGCTCCTGCGTTGATCGCCATTTCCCAGGCGCCATTTTTTGCCTTGGGACACTTATATTTGTTGCACCAAGGTTCATAGACTCTCTTTTTGTCCACTGATGAGTCCGGGGTGCTTGTTGTGTTGCCGTTTGGTATGTAATGCTGGTCTTGTGCGCAGCCCCTTAATGCAGTGTGCTGTCGGCGGGGTGTAGGCCTGCATTTGATTTTTAGTGCCACCTCCTCTAATTGAGGTAGTAGCCTGCGCTTTGGGTAGTATTTTGTTCAGCGCTAGGGTCCGTATTCTTCGGCTGCACGGGCCTTAGTCCGTCTGTTTGTGGGCAGATTCTTACCAGCTTGAGGCTGCTGATGCTTCTTTTTCAGGTTTCTTGCAGTGGCTATAAGCCGGCGCTTGATGCGCTCCTGCTTTATGGGATCCTCTGGTACGCCGAATTTGTCGTCATCGAGGTTCACCTTGTCTTCGGAGGGGGCATATAATTGTCGTCCTCCAAGCATCCATCCATCGCCTGTTCGTCTGGGCTAGCCAGGCCGTGTTTCTGTTCGGCTTGCTCGAAGGTGGGTTGATCAGGATCGTACTCCTCTTCGGCACCATCTGGATTTTCTTCTCCAGTGTCGGTATTGTTGTGGCGAGGCTTGGAGTGGCGCCGATGACGCCCATGTTTTTCTTTCTTCCCCGAGGGGTTATCTCCCGTTGCCTCATTGCCATTGGTTTATTTGGGAGTATCCACCATATATATGTCATATGAAGAGGTGTCCAGCGCCCTCTGGGCGGTGGTTCCTGTTCTTCTCCCGCATCTTCGTCTATACCGTCGATGTCTTCGGAGTCGAAGTTGAGCACATCGGTCAAGTCATCGACCATAGCTATTAAGTGGGTGGTGGGTGGGTAATGAATTTCTTCGTCGCCAGCTTCCCACTCGAGCCGGACATAGTTCGGCCAGGAGTCTCCCGACAAAGAGAGAGACCTTAATGAATTCAACACGTCTTAGAAGGGTGAGTGCTGGTAGATATCCGTGGCGGCAAACTCCATGACATGAGCCCAGTTAGATTCGATGGGCATGGATGCGCGCAGTCCGGAACACACTACCGGAGATGAGTCCGGGGGTCCGGAGGTACAGATTTCCTGAGGAGAGGATTCTGTCTTCGGCTCCAACGCCAATGAGTGCACGGACTTCGGGGCGGGGTCCATCCACCCGTCCTCGGAAGGCACGGCCTGCTCTGGAAGAAAGTACAGAGTTGTAGCAGGTGCGATGTTCCGAATACTGTCCGACTGCAGATCTAGGTCATGCAAGTCGTGATTGTTTGGCGCTCCTGACCCATGCCCAAATCCGTCGAAGATCAAGTCTTCGCGGATGTCGGTGTTGTAGTTTAGGTTTCCAAACCCGACCTGATGGCCAGGGGCGTAGCTATCGATCTGCTCCAGATGGCCAATCGAGTTGGCCCGTAGTGCGAAACCGCCGAACACGAAGATCTGTCCGGGGAGAAAAGTCTCACCCAGGACGGCATTGTTGAAGGTTGGAGAAGCCATCAAGCCGTATCGCGACGGCACAGAGGAACTCTCAATGAAAGCACCAATGTCGGTGTCAAAACCGGCAGATCTTGGGTAGGGTGTCCCGAACTGTGCGTCTAAGGCTAATGGTAACAGGAGGCTGGGGACACGATGTTTACCCAGGTTCGGCCCCCTCGATGGAGGTAATACATTACTTCTTGCTTGATTGATCTTGAGGATATGAGTATACAAGAGTTGATCTACCACGAGATCAGAGAGGCTAAACCCTAGAAGCTAGCCTATGGTATGATTGTTGTTGTTGTTGAGTCCGACGGACTTAAACCCTTCGGTTTATATAGACACTGGAGGGGGACTAGGGTTACACAGAGTCGGTTTACATAGGAGGAGATCTACATCCGAATTGCCAAGCTTTCCTTCCACACCAAGGAGAGTCCCATCCGGACACGGGACGAAGTCTTCTATCTTGTATCTTCATAGTCCAACAGTCCGGCCAAAGTATATAGTCCGGCTGTCCAGATACCCCCTTATCCAGGACTCCCTCATCGGGTTATCAAGACCGTGTATTTATTTAGTAGGTGGTATATTAAGGCCATGTATTTCCTCGACATGAGGTAAATTTTTAACATCTTCAACTTTAATACCTTTCTCTTTCATAGATTTCTTTGCCGCTTGCATATCTTCAGGACTGAGAAATGGAACACCTCTTTTCTTCGGAGTTGGCTTAGGAGTTTGTTCAGGAGGTGCCCAATTATTTTCATTGGCCAACATATTATTCAATAGCAATTCAGCTTCATCGACTGTCCTTTCCCTGAAAACACAACCAACACAACTATCCAGGTGGTCTTTGGAAGCATCGGTTAGTCCATTATAAAAGATATCAAGTATTTCATTTTCTTAAGAGGATGATCAGGCAAAGCATTAAGTAATCGAAGAAGCCTCCCCCAAGCTTGTGGGAGACTCTCTTCTTTGATTTGCACAAAATTATATATCTCCCTTAAGGCAGCTTGCTTCTTATGAGCGAGGAAGTATTTAGCAAAGAAATAGTAAATCATATCCTGGGGACTACGCCCACAACCAGGATCAAGAGAATTAAACCATGTTTTAGCATCACCTTTCAATTAGAAAGGAAATATTTTAAGGATATAGTAGTATCGAGATTTGTCATCATTACTAAACAGGGTGGCTATATCATTTAACTTAGTAAGATATGCCACTATAGTTTCCGATTCATTGCCATAAAAAGGATCAGATTCAACTAAAGTAATTATCTCAGGATCAACAGAGAAATCATAATCCTTATCAGTAACAAAGATAGGTGAAGTAGCAAAAGCAGGGTGATGTTTCATTCTAGCATTCAGAGACTTTTGTTTCAACTTAGCTAATAATTCCTTAAGATCTGATCTATCATTGCAAGCAAGAAAATCTCTAGCAGTTTCTTCATCCATGACATAACTGTCGGTGTCAAAACCGGCGGATCTCGGGTAGGGGGTCCCGAACTGTGCGTCTAGGAGGATGGTAACAGGAGACAAGAGACACGATGTTTTACACAGGTTCGGGCCCTCTTGATGGAGGTAAAACCCTACGTCCTGCTTGATTAATATTGATGATGTGTGTTACAAGAGTGGATCTACCACGAGATCAAGGAGGCTAAACCCTAGAAGCTAGTCTATGGTATGATTGTTGTTCGTCTTATGGACTAAAGCCATCCGGTTTATATAGACACCGGAGAGGGCTAGGGTTACACAAAGTCGGTTACAATGGTAGGAGATCTACATATCCGTATCGCCAAGCTTGCCTTCCACGCCAAGGAAAGTCCCATCCGGACACGGGACGAAGTCTTCAATATTGTATCTTCATAGTCTTGGAGTCCGGCCAATCATGATAGTTCGGCTATACGGACACCCCCTAGTCCGGAACTCCCTCAGTAGCCCCTAAACCAGGCTTCAATGACGACGAGTCTGGCACGCATGTTGTCTTCGGCATTGCAAGGCGGGTTCTTCCTCCGAATAACTTATAGAAGATTGTGAACATCAGGATAGTGCCCGGCTCTGCAAAAATAAATTCCACGTACCACCGTAGAGAGAATAATATTACACAAGTTCAATCTGCTGACGTATTTTGCGGCGTGACGTCACACCACTACCAAGCCTTTACTCGAATTGTTTTTATTGTACCACCTCGGCGCGTTTAGCGAAGCGGTTTCCTTGGCACGTCTTGTCGAAGCAGAGATTGTGTTCCCCTTATTCCAGGATTCCCATAAATACGAATGTGGGTAACCCAACCGCGCCCATTGCCATGCCCCCTCCATCGAAGGCGGGTTCCAAACGGTCACGGGGACGGCTCTTGGTATTCTTCCTCTTTAAATTGAGACCAAGGCCCGTTCTTTTCCTTCAATCTTCATCGAATCCGCCTCTTGCCCCGAGTTCCAACACCCAGGGCTCCAGATTCAGGTACCTTCGATCTTCGACAATGTCCGGCCCCGACCTACGAGGCCGGTGGATGCCCTCCTCCGTCACGGAAGAGGACGTGCTAAAGCTGAGAGACACCAGGTACTTAACCTACGAGATTTCGCATAGGCTGCCTACCCGAGGGCAAGTTATTCCTACTCCCGAGCTTGGCGAGAGCATCGTGTTCGTGTATCACCCCCGTCGGGGTTTAGGCTTCCCGAGGGGGCTCATGTTTTACTATGGGCTGGAATTCCACGACTTGGCTCCGGAGTCCATCCTCCATACCTCATCATTCATTGTCGTCTGCGAAGCCTTCCTCCGCACTACCCCTCACTTCGGCTTGTGGCTCAAAACCTTCAACATGGAGCCGAAGATGATTGAGGGGTGTCAGGCAGAGTGCGGAGGGGCGGTTATAAGCAAGAGGGCCGATGCTCCATGGCCCGAGGGCTCTTTTCAGGAGGAGCTCGGCTTGTGGCAACAGGAGTGGTTCTATATCACCGCTCCCAGGGGCAGCAGACAGAGGTTGCCGCCCGTCTACCGCTCGGGGCCTCCACAACAACTGACGTCATGGGTCAACAAGGGGCGTGACTGGGGGCCATCCAAAGACATACCCCTATTGCAGGACCGGATTCGAGGCCTCCAAGAAAGGGAGATCAATCTGGTCGCAGTGGTACAGGTTATGCTGATCCGGCGCCTACTGCCCTGCAAACGTCGCCCCCTCCGCCTGTGGGAATTTAATCCGGAGGGGCCCCGAGCTCTTCAACACTTCATTGGTTTGACACCCGCGGAGATGTACAAACTGTTCTTCGGATCGCAAGAGATGCGTCCGGCCTTGATCGAGGATGCTGCCTAAGCTGCAATCGCCCGGATACTCAAGTAAGTAGCCCTTTGTCTGGACACATCGTCCATTTATTTATCGTGGGTTTGCCTTTTAACCAACTATCCCTTGGACAGGAGTGGATAGCGCAAGCAAAACTGATACGGTGTCCGGCCCCCCTCCCTGAGACCATGCAGGATCCCGTGTTAATCAAAATGTTGGAGGTTGCACCTTTGGAGGAGGGCGAAGGGGTGAACAGGGGAATTGCCACCTCAACCAAGGGGGCTTTCAGTAAGGGAGGAATCGAGAGTTCCTCCTTCCAGGGGGAGAAGAGGACCGCTTCCGAAGACTCGGAGGCCAAGGCCTCAAAGCGGGGAAAGAAATCTGTATCGGAAGGTCCTGTGCCGGGAAGAGCCCCGACCGTACTGTCTCCTCGGAGGAGTCAGCCCTCCAGCGAGCCGTAAGTAAACAAGGGGGAATTTTGTAATAGCAGACACCCCTGCTTAATGTCTAAGGGTAACCGAAGTTTTCACCTTGTAGTTCGGATCTCAGCCCATCTCAGCACAGCTCATCTTCGGGAGACCTTCGTCCAGAGATGATGGAGAGCGAAACGCCTCCATCTTCCGCCCCATCGTGCGGGGCGGAAGACCCTGAGGTGTCGTCACGGAGGGTCTCCCCGAGTTCGGCGGGGCCGGAGAGTTCGGCACCCATTGGAGTACGGCCGGTGGAGCTGCAGGATTTGCTCAAGAGGGCATCTATCTCAGAAGATCACCGCACATTAATGAGTATGGTGATTGAGAGGATTTCGTCCGCTGAAAGCGGGTTGCGTGAGGCCGTCGGAAGTTTGCTGACGGGGTTTGAGGTACGCAAAAAATGACATACCTTTTGACAGTTTTGCACATGAAGTGCGCCCTGTATAGATAGTAGCCCCTGAGACATGGTATGCTGTTGAAAGCGACAGTGTGCCGAGGATCATAATCTCAGTTATAGATTATCGCCTTTCCTATGCAGGTGGCGAAACGTTCGGTGGCCAGCCGGACTGATGGATTTGCCGAGCTGAAGAGGCAACTCGACATAGCGGATGCGGACATCTCGCTGGTCAATAAACGACTTGATGAGTCACAAGGTATGTGGTTGCTCCGCGGTCGCCTAGTAAGGGAGCTGACGCCCATTCCTTATAATTTGTATGCTTGATGCAGATGGTGCTGCTACTGTGGAAGACCTTCGAGCAGAACTTGCTCGGGCCAAGGAGCAAGCCAGAAAAAGCGACGCGGCTGCCTCAAAGGCAGCGGAAGAGCTAGAAGCCGAGAAGGCTGCTCACTGCCGAAGCAGGGAGGAGATGGCCGGAATGGCCGCAAAATTAAAAGTTGCCGAGCGGAGCAAGAGGACCTGAAGAAGGCTGACGCCGAAGCCAAGGATGCCCGTAGTGCGATGCGGGCTATGAAGGAGGAACTGCGTCAGTTCGGAGACCTTGTGGCTGGAAAGCCCTTTATGCTGCGTAGGAAGTTCACGGATCCAAAGTATGCTCAGTTGGGCCGATTGTACGGTGCGGAGGATCCTTATCTGGATTTGGCGGCGAGTGCGGCGGACGCAGTCGTGCACTTCCGAAGCCAGAAGGATCACGAAATGGAAGAGCTTTTCTGGTCTCATTTCCATAGTCCGGAGCATCAACTTCCGTTGAGTGATCGGCTGGTTGAGTGGGCTGAGCTGAATAGATTGTCCGGACTTGCCATGACGAATGTGGTCGCTCATCTGTGGCCGCAGAGGCCCAAGCCGAAGAGTTATTTTGGCTTGTTGCAGCAATTCCTTGGGGCGGTGCCGCGTATTGGGGCGATGAAGCGGTCGGCGTGCATAGAAGGTGCACGGATGGCTCTCGCCCGTGGTAAGACATACTGCGCGGAGATGGATGCCACTGCTGTTGCATCCCGGGGTTCGGACAAAAGCCGATTCCGCACCGAGCACTATTTTGAGGAAGTCCCGCAGGGCGCTCGTTTAATAGAGTCGCAGTGCTCGAAAGATGTTATGTTTGAATGACATGTATGATTTCTAAGATCATGTTTATAATGAAATATCTTTTTATACTTGTGCGTTCAAGTATTGAACTATCGCCTGTGCGACCGTATATGTATGTATAATCTGAAAGATGGCAGTCTTTGGCTTCAGCCCCCACGCACATGGTGTGGGGGTGTTTGCAAAAATAAAAGCGCTTTTTCACACTTAATCCAACGTCTTGGTCCTTTTAAGGAGGTGATAGTGTAGCAAACTAGGCAAACAAACTATAATGCTTTATCACTTTCACTTAGCCATAGGAGCTCGAATGTGGGGCTACTATATAGCCCCTGGTGGCACCGCTCTTCTCCGAACTCGGGGCGCGTATGTGCCTGACCGGGAAGCGGTCCTTCGTCAAAGCGGAGGAATTCTAAACATTCCAATGGTCGATCGAGTGGTTGACCAGTCTCTTGCTATATCATGACAGTCAGTTTTCGGCTTTCTCTACTGAGGTGCTCACCCGGCCGAACCGGGGCACACTCGCAGTAGTTCTCCTGGTGCCGCGTTAGCCGATGATGCGGAACGTAAGGCAGCAAAACGCAGGAGCTGGGCAAACCCAACATTTGACCAAAGACATGATTCGGAGCTGATGCATATCAGGCCTAACTCGAGACGCCGAACACTCCCTGAGGTGTTCGGTCTTTATGATACCGGGCAGAAAAATGCCCTAAGCCCCTAGTGTCCAGGTACAGGCGGGAACTTCTGACGCGGCCGATGCCAAAACGCCAGCCTCCTCCTCGACTATGGTGGGAAACCGGGGGATGTGTATCAACAAGAGACAGTAATAAAGGTTTATGCAGGGTCTTAATCTAAAAAGAATACTTGCAACGGGTCCCTGCTGCACGTCTGCGCCTGTGTCTCCGTTGTGCTGTATCCTGGACGGGTGTAGCACGTGATTCATCTGTAAAAGAGAAGGACTTAGTTTCCAATAAATATCGTGCAGAAGTTGTATTAAAATAGAATATAATTTGGAAGATGAAGAAAGTTGAGCTTTATTGTCTCTCATCATTGATACACGCGGCCCCTTATAAAGGGGGTATGCGGCTGGGAAGCCCCTTGTGTAATTACGCCGGACTCGCATAACCATGTCCGAGGTCTGAATGGCCTGTTTTTAGGGGCTTTGACCTGCAAGGTCTGATTAGTGTGTGGCTACCGAGGCAGTCTCACGTTCTTCGTGGTCGAGGAACACTCGGAGTTACATTTTAATGAGGTTATGTCGCGTGGACCGGGCATTTTAAGCGTAAGCGATGCGTAATGTGGTATTGCATTAAAGCGGGCGAAAGCTTCACGCCACAGTAGTGCTTAAGGGCTACTGTTAAATGGGGCGATGGAGAGTGAGCTTTTCGCGACGGGGGTTGTCAGATGAACCGAACACAACCTCTAGTGCACAGAGCCTGTATAAGTGGCTAAAAGGCCTAGCATCACTCCTTTGAAGGAAGTGCTGCTATGGCGAATTTTGGTAGGGTCTATCCCATTCTGCGGATGGTATCCTGGTATGGCAGGTGCCGCGCTGTGTTTTCGTGTTATCACATGAAGCGAGTTCACTGTTTTGACTTCTAGTGGGAAAGTCTTCTGTTTTCCGGACTGCTGCTTTTGGGGTTTGTCACTTTCGCTTGGTGTGTCGAGCCCCTTGCGTTCGGCATTAAGTCGGCCGGACTGCTTGAAGACCCAACAATCTCTGTGGGTATGGTTTGCAGGCTTCCCGAGGGTACTATGTATTTGACATAGCCTATCCAAAATTTTGTTTAGGTTGGATAGCTCGTCACTGTTGTCCTTGAGGGGCAGCGTTTTGTTATTCGGCCGCGAGCTTTTGAATCCGGCATTGACCGCCGTACTATTTGGGCCACTTTCCTTATTCCGGCGCTGATCTTTTCTGCGTCGTGATTTCCCATTTCCATCCCTAACTTCGGATGTACTCGGATCGTTGGTAGTGCATCTAGCTAGCCAGCTGTTTCCCCCCGCGCAAAAGCGGGTCATGAGGCTTGTTAGTGCGGCCATTGTTCTTGGTTTTTCCTGGCCGAGGTGTCTGGCGAGCCATTCGTCTCGAACGTTGTGTTTAAAGGCTGCTAAGACTTCAGCGTCCGGACAGTCGACTATTTGGTTCTTTTTAGTGAGGAACATGTTCCAGAATTTGCGTGCTGACTCTCCGGGCTGTTGAGTTATGTGACTTAAATCGTCTGCGTCCGGAGGGCGGACATAAGTCCCCTGAAAATTTGCTCGAAACGCATTCTCAAGCTCTTCCCAACTTCCAATGGTATTTTCTGGGAGGCTTTTGAGCCAATGCCGAGCTGGCCCTTTGGGCTTGAGGGGTAGGTATTTTATGGCATGGAGATCGTCTCCTCTTGCCATATGTATGTGGAGGATATAATCCTCAATCCAGACTCCGGGGTCTGTTGTTCCGTCATATGCCTCTATGTTTACGGGTTTGAATCCTGCTGGAAATTCATGATCCAGTACCTCGTCGGTGAAACATAGTGGGTGTGTGGCGCCCTTGTATTTGGGTGTGCCGTTGTCTTCAAATGCTCGGCGGGCTATGTTGCTTCCTGGAGTCTTCTTTTTTGGCCCATAGATGGACCTGGCCGGATCATCCTTTTTCCGAGGATCTTTATGCTGATCGTGTGCCGGCTTGTGTGCGGCGCCCCTTGTTGCTCTTGGCCTGTCATCTGGTCGTCTATCCGGCCAGGCGGCTTCTTTCTTTTTTGACTGCAGGGGCTCTAAGGCCTCCTCGTCAAATTTGGGCAATAGCTTGCGCTTCGGGTAGCTGTTTGTCTGGTGACTAGTGCCATATTTATCTGCGGTGTTGAGTACTTTGCTCCATCTCATTCTGAGTGCGTCCTCCGCTGTTTTGTGCTTTCACTTTTGCTTCTTCAAACTTCTTGCAGTGGCGACGAGCCTTTTATGAAGGTTCGTATGCTCTGGTAATGTGAGATCGTCTTCGCCGGGGATGGGTTGCTTGTCCAGTTCATCATGCTCGGATGGCTGCTTGGTGGCATGTGCGTCGACCACTGCTTCGCCCTGCTCTAGGGCCGGGTCCGTATGGGTGCCGTTTTTATCGAGGCCGATCTTCGGGCGGCGCTTGCGTCGCTGTTTTGGCTGTTTGTTGGGGGAGTTGTCCTTCGCCACGTCCAGTTTTTCCTCATTATTGCTTCCTTTTGGTGTATCCACCATGTATACATCGTGAGTTGGGGTGGACTTCCAGTGCCCGGTAGGCGCTGGTTCTTGGTCGTCTCCGGCATCGTCGTCCATACCGTCGATGTCTTCGGAGTCATAGTCTAGCATGTCGGTTAGATCGTCGACAGTGGCTACTAAGTGGGTGGTGGGTGGGCTTTGAATTTCTTCGTCGTCCCCATCCCAACCGTCCTGGCCGCAGTCCGGCCAGGGCTCTCGTGATAACGAGAGATACTTTAGCGAACTCAAGATGTCGCCAAAAGGTGAGTGTTGAAAGATGTTCGCTGCGGTGAACTCCATGATCGGCGCCCAATCGGATTCGATCGGAGGGGGCGCGGGAGGTTCGGAGTCCGGCGAGGAGTCCGGCACCTCGGAGTCACGAGCTTTATGAGGGACAAGGTCAGTGTTCGGCTCCATCGCCGTAGAGGTTGCAGCCACCGAGGTGGTGTCTAGCCATCCGTCCTCGATCTGCGCAGCCAGCTCCGAATTGAAGATCGGGGCGGGCTCGAGTGCGGCCTCCAGGGTACTGTCCGGCTGCAGAGCTAGGTCATGCCCGTCGTGACAGTGCGGCGCGCTTGGCTGTAACTCGAATCCATCGAAGATCAAGGCCCCGCGGATGTCAGCCGTGAAGTTCAAACTTCCAAATCTGACCTGACGGCCAGGGGCGTAGCTTTCTATCTGCTCCAGATGGCCAAGTGAATTGGCCCGCAGTGCAAAGCCGCCGAATACGAAGATCTGTCCGGGGAGAAAGGTCTCACCCTGGACTACGTCATTGATGATGATCGAAGAAGCCATCGAGCCTATCGGTGACGACACAGAGGAACTCTCAATGAAAGCACCAATATCGGTGTCAAAACCGGCGGATCTCGGGTAGGGGGTCCCGAACTGTGCGTCTAGGCGGATGGTAACAGGAGACAAGGGACATGATGTTTTACCCAGGTTCGGGCCCTCTTGATGGAGGTAAAACCCTACGTCCTGCTTGATTAATATTGATGATGTGTGTTACAAGAGTGGATCTACCACGAGATCAAGGAGGCTAAACCCTAGAAGCTAGCCTATGGTATGATTGTTGTTCGTCGTATGGACTAAAGCCATCCGGTTTATATAGACACGGGAGAGGGCTAGGGTTACACAAAGTCGGTTACAATGGTAGGAGATCTACATGTCCGTATCGCCAAGCTTGCCTTCCACGCCAAGGAAAGTCCCATCCGGACACGGGACGAAGTCTTCAATATTGTATCTTCATAGTCTTGGAGTCCGGCCGATCATGATAGTTCAGCTATCCGGACACGCCCTAGTCCGGAACTCCCTCAATAACCCTCAGGAACAACAGGAAATTCATACTTAGGGGGAGAACCTTCATCATCACTGTCATCAATATTATCAGTTTCGATAATTTCATTCTCCCTAGCCCTAGCAACTTGTTCATCAAGAAATTCACCTAATGGCACAATAGTATCAAGCATAGAAGTAGTTTCATCATAAGTATCATGCATATCAAAAGTGACATCATGAATAACATGCGACATATCAGAATTAATAGAGAAGCAGGTTTAGGTGTCGCAAGTTTACTCATAATGAAAGGAGAATCAAGTGCAGAGCTAGATGGCAGTTCCTTACCTCCCTTCGTAGTTGAGGTATAAATCTTAGTTCTTTCATCTTTCAAGTTCTTTATAGTGATGAGCAGATATAAATCCCAAGTGACTCAAAGAATAGAGCTATGCTCCCCGGCAACGGCACCATAAAAAAGTCTTGATAACCCACAAGTATAGGGGATCGCAACAGTTTTCGAGGGTAGAGTATTCAACCCAAATTTATTGATTCGACACAAGGGGAGCCAAAGAATATTCTCAAGTATTAGCAGATGAGTTGTCAATTCAACCGCACCTGGATAACTTAGTATCTGCAGCAAAGTCTTTAGTAGCAAAACTAGTATGGAAGTAACAGTAACAGTAGCAAAAGCAACACTAGCAGTTTTGTAGTAATTGTAACAGTGGCAACGACGAAGTAACTAAGCAAAGAACAACATGTGAAAAGCTCGTAGGCATTGGATAGGTGATGGATAATTATGTCGGATGCGATTCCTCATGTAATAGGTATAACATAGGGTGATACAGAACTAGCTCCAGTTCATAATTGTAATGTAGGCATGTATTCCGAATATAGTCATACGTGCTTATGGAAAAGAACTTGCATGGCATCTTTTCTCATACCCTCCCATGGCAGCGGGGTCCTAATGGAAACTAAGGGATATTAAGGCCTCCTTTTAATAGACTACCATACCAAAGCATTAACACTTAGTGAATACATGAACTCCTCACACTACAGTCATCACAGAGAAGTGTCCCGATTATTATTACTTCGGGGTTGTCGGATCATAACACATAATAGGTGACTATAAACTTGCAAGATAGGATCAAGAACTCACATATATTCATGAAAACATAATAGGTTCAGATCTGAAATCATGGCACTCGGGCCCTAATGACAAGCATTAAGCATAGCAAAGTCATAGCAACATCAATCTCATATCATAATGGATAATAGGGATCAAACACAAACAAAACTAACTCAATTACATGGTAAATCGTATCCAACCCATCACCGTACAGCAAGCCTATGATGGAATAACTCATGCACGGCGGTGAGCATCATGAAGTTGGTGATGGAGGATGGTTGATGATGATGACAGCGATAGATTCCCCTCTCCGGAGCCCCGAACGGACTCCAGATCAGCCCTCCAGAGAGGGTTTAGGGCTTGGTGGCACCTCCGTAACGTAAAACACAATGAATCTTTCTCCTTTATTTTTTCTCCCCGAACGTGAATATATGGAGTTGGAGTTGAGGTCGGTGGAACATCAAGGGCCCACGAGGCAGGCCCCCCCCCCCACCCTCGTGGACAGGGTGTGGGTCCCCTAGCCTTGATTCTTTCGCCAATATTTTTTATTAAATCCAAAAATAACTTTCATGGAGTTTCAGGTCATTCTGAGAACTTTTATTTTTGCACAAAATAACACCATGGCAGTTCTGCTGAAAACAGCGTCAGTCCGGGTTAGTTCCATTAAAATCATGAAAGTTAGAGTCCAAAACAAGGGAAAAAGTGTTTGGAAAAGTAGATACGACAGAGACGTATCAGAGGGCGGTGTCAAGGTCGGAGTCGGGGGCGGCGTCGAGGTCGGGGTTGGGGGCGGCGTCGTATCCGGGGTCGGGGGCGGCGTCGAGGGTGAAGTGGAGAGCGCGCTGCTTCCGACGGGCGACGGCGGCGGCGACAGCGGAGGAGTTGGATTTGGGGGAAGTGGTCGTGGAGAAGAACGATACCGTGTGGTTAAGTGAGAAGTAGCAGTAGCGCGTTCCAGGAAGTGCGCTACTGCTAAGTTAGCTACATCACGTTTCAGTATACGCGCTACTGCTATTCCTTTCTCTTTTTTTCCCTTTCTCATATTTTTTTCTTTTCATTTTATTTTTTTCCTTTCACCATTTTCTATTTCTTTCATTTTCATTTACTTTTCTATTTGCTTTCCATTTTAATTTTGTTTCCTTTAGCAGTAGCGCGTTTATGCGTAAACGCGCTGCTACAAAGCAAGTAGCGGTAGCACAGTTCTAAGTAGATCGCTACTACTATGTTTAGCCTACCGGCCAAGCCTTTCGAATTTTAGTAGTAGCGCATTTACATACATGCGCCCTACTGCTACAACTGTATCTGTAGCGCCGTTTACACCATCGCGCTACTGATACTTAGCACCAGCGAGGTTTCTTGACATGCGCTACTGCTAAAGTTCTATATATAAGGTTTTCCTTAGTAGTGTAAGGCTCCGGCAAAGAAATTCAAGAAAGTCGAAGTTCCTCCCTTGGTGCCTAGCTCATATTCTTTATCACGCGAAATCGATGAAAATGAAGATTTGGACGACACTTCAGCAGGCCCTACTCCAACAACCGACCCCAACAGTGCTAGCGCTCCTCCATCAACTTCATGATGAAATTCTTCAGGGGCATTAGTCCTCATTTTTTGTCCCTTTTGGTCATTTGATATCAAAGGGGGCGAATTTGAGTTAGTCTTCAAGCGGGTCTATCTATATGGGCGTTTTTTTGTTAAGTTGCAACTCTCTCTTCTGAAGTGTTTGTTGATTGAGTTGTAAACTTAAGTCCGGTGGTGACCTGGTACTTTTGCTCTGTTTTTTTGCATGCTATTTCCTCATATATACAATGCACGCATGCTGAATTATATCAGTCACCATATTTCATCATCCGTTTCAAATTCGTCATTCAATATGTTAAATGCGTGTATGAATTACACGATATAGGGGGGGGATCTCCTTGATTCTACTCTTCAAATGTGCATTGCTTCAAAAGCAAATTCCTCACTATGCACATCTTCAGGGGGAGTTCTTCTATATCTTGCAATAAAATTCCTCAATGTTGAGCACTTTCAATTCATATGTTTATCCCCGTTGAAACTTAACCTATATTGTCATCAATCACCAAAAAGGGGGAGATTGTAAGTGCATCTAGTGCCCCTTAGTGATTTTGTGGTATTGAAGACTTATAGGTTAAGGACTAATATGTTTGTGAGTGTACACAGGCTCTATTAGTCGATAAGGAGTTTGATATTTACAGTGAATGTCGACCCCTAAAAATGAATGTCTTCAGCTGAAGACTTTGGTTCTCCTGAAGACTTTGAAAGTGAAGAAATTGGTGTGACCTTAAAGACTTGGATATTCATGCGAGGATTATGAAGCGTGAAGACTTTTGTTTTCGTAGTTTCATTTTCTCTTTCTTGACTCATAGGAAACACCGTACTTTTAAAGGGGGTCAAGGTAATACTAAGTGTCGGGGATATACCCCGCGGTATGACCCGGCCGGAGTCGTAACCCGGCCGGGACTTGGTAAACCGGCGGATGGTAAACCGGCAGACAGTTATGATAAATGGCTAAGACAGACGGTAAACCGGCAAGTGTTAAACCGTCAGAGTTAAGACAGATGGTAGCACCAGCAGGTGTTAAGTCAATCATAACCCGGCAGACAGTTTTAAACCGGCATACAATGTTAAACCGGCATACAATGTTAAACCGGCATACAATGTTAAACCGGCAGTCGTTAAGAAGCCCAGGAAGGGAAGTCAAAATAGTTTAAGTCTTAGTTCGAGATGGACTCTACATGTAACCCGCCCCTTCAACTTATATAAGGAGGGGTAGGGCTCCCCAAAGAGGGAGAAGAAAGAAACAATCTCCAAGGCTAGACACAACAAGAGGAGAGCCGGTTTACGGCGACTCCCTTGTGATGATAATGAGATCTAGCCTCAAACAGCATGTAGGGTTGTTACCAGATGATGTTTCCCGGGGCCCGAAGCTGTCTAAACCCTTGTCTTGTGTTGCCTCTCTCGATTCCGCTCAACCCCTCTCAAGCTACCACATTTGTGTGTTGGCGTCGTGACTAAGTCGTCACACTAAGGACATCTGACGTGTTAATTCCACGACGGTTGGTGCCCACCGTGGTTAAGTGATGCTCATCTCAAAATCCTACCCAATACTTTCGAGTGAAGCCATTGGAAATCTCATATCAGTTCAGTCAATTTCTGCAGTGACAGAGACTAAGATCTTCTGGTCTCTGAGGAATTTGTTCTGACTGAGGAGTTAGCAATTCGCTAGTGCAGATTGCCTATATAGTGAGGAACATGATAGTCTTGAGGAATTCGAACCTGAAATCCGACCGTTGTTGTGCCATGCGCCAACTGTCCAAAATATCCGACCACCTAACGGTCATATCCTTGAAGGGCATTTATGTCTCATCATGCCGGCCTGCTCCCTAGGTTATAGATAGCCGCCCCTACAACCACTAGCTGGTTGGCTGCTCCAAGAGAAAAACTGACACTTGTCAATTGAGAGCATCCCATCCTCCGAGGACTTTGAGCGAAAATCATCAAGTGAGGAAAACCCAAATCCCAAACCCAAACCTACAAATCCAAAGTGATTGAGCATCACTGAAGAGATTGTTCCAGTGTGGAACCCATGCTTGTTACCTTTGAGGACTGTGTATCCTCCAGACGGTTAGGCGTCATGGTCTGAGCATCCAATAGGAATTGTGGATCACCGAGTGACCAAGTCTGTGAAGGTTTGGCAGCCACCTGTGAAGACTTACCAGGAGCGTTGGGCAAGGTCTGTGTGATCTTAGCTTAATGAGAATACAGTGACGACTGCGTGTTCGGGACTGTGTGGCTTCGAGTTTAAATACTCAGCCGCTCCAACCAGACATACAACTATCAGAGTAGTTGGAACTGGTCTACCAAATCATTGTCTTCACCAAGCCTACCGGTTCTATTTTCTCAACCCTTTCATTTCCTCATTCATGTGTTGATGAACCTGATCATTACTGTTTGAAGACATTGACTGAAGACTTTCTCTATTTCCTCAATCCTATTTCTTCATTCACATTGTCTTCATCCTGCTTATCGTATGTTTATGCTTTCTGTACTTTGTGTTTATCTTTCGTTTCATCATGAGGACTACGCTATTGCTCTGTTATGCTTATACCTGAGTACTTATTTCACTGCTAACTGTTCGTGACTTAGGAATTTCCTCCCCTGAAATTCCTTAGTGATGAATTTGTAAAAATCGCCTATTCACCCTCCCTCTAGTCAACTGAACGCACTTTCATAAACAATATACTTATACATAAAATGAATTACACAAAAATATGCTCATATTATTAAATAAAATGGCCACCTATTAATTTTAAACAATCCATAAAATTAAATTACGAATTATACAAATGTTTGTATGATTCTGAAAATTGTTTGCATATTAAATAGAAATATTCAATTAAATTTATAATATATATGGAAATAAATTTACTTACAAGTTTGTAAATAAAATATTAATGTAGGATATAAAAGAGTTCATGCTTGAATTGTTTTAATGTTGGTTTACAAGTTTTTATTTGTTTTGATAAAGTTTATGTGTGTTAAAAAATAAATTAAATAAATACAACTATATTTACGGGAAAAATATATGAGCTAATTGCAGCCAATTTTTCGCCCATGACCGCGGTTGGTTGTAGAAATAAAATGTAACAATCGTATGCAAACAAAATATGCCTGCCTTTGTTGGGGTGGCATGCCCGTCAGATTGTGTCCCGCAGGTCCCATGTTCTAACTCTCATGTCCACATCTTTTTGCTGGAATTAAAATTCTTAGTTTTTGTTGTTAAAAGCAACGATATAATGACAAAGTATCCTTGTAGGACATGAAGTGTATCCTTGTGTGTTTTATTCCTCCAGCTTGCAATATTTCTAATCTAACATAATTTGTGCTCTTTCGCTGACAATGGGTCCCCCACATATAAGGTTTTTTAATGCGAACAAAATAAAATTCGAGGGCGTCTTGGCAAAAATTACATGCCACACGCCTGGTCTACTGTCCAGTCACTGACAATGGGCCCCGACGTCACGTTGTCATGCTTCATCAGTGTCACATGCGTATACAAACGAGTTTTGCACCGTATTTGCACGACGAGCCAAGTTGTGGCACCAGTTCAATGTATGCCGCAAGTTTTGGTACTGAAGTGATTTTTCTCGCCAAGTTTAAGCACCCATAGTGTAATTGACTCATCAAAAATTGTAGATACGTTAGAGACGTATCATGCCGCTGAGATGGTTGGCCGGTAGCTTGCTGGCTCTCAAGTTCCTCTAGCTTTGCTATTCTAACATTGAGCTTCTCCATTTCGCTCGCTTCCACTTTCATCTATCTCTCTTGGCTTCTATAACCACCGCTGCCAGGAAACCCATGCACCCATGGAACGGAGCTTGGTGTGTGATACGTCTCCAACGTATCTATAATTTATGAAGCATTCATGCAATATTACTATCTGTTTTGAATGATTATGGGCTTTCTTATACACTTTTATATTAATTTTGGGACTAACCTATTAACCGGAGGCCCAGCCCATATTGCTGTTTTATTGCCTGTTTCAGTATTTTGAAGAAAAGAAATATCAAACGGAGTCCAAACGGAATGAAACCTTCGGCAACGTGATTTTTTGGAAGAATATCATCCTGGAGACGTCGAGTTCAAGTCAGAAGATACTCGAGGACTCCACGAGATAGGAGGGCGCCCCCCTGTAGGGGGCGCCCCTGTCTCGTGGGCCCCTCGAGCACCCCCCGACTGACTTCTTTCTCCTATATAGTCCCACGTACCCTAAAAACATTCCCGGAGAAGATAGATTGGAAGTTCCACCGCCGCAAGCCTCTGTAGCCACCAAAAACCTCTCGGGAGCCCTTCCCGGCACCCTGTCGAAGGGGGGGATCCATCACCGGTCGCCATCTTCATCATCCCAGCGCTATCCATGACGAGGAGGGAGTAGTTCACCTCGGGGCTGAGGGTATGTACCAGTAGCTATGTGTTTGATCTCTCTCTCTCGTGTTCTCTCTCGTGTTCCCTCTATGGCACGATCTTGATGTATCCTGAGCTTTGTTATTGTAGTTGGATCTGATGATGTTTCTCCCCCTCTACTCTCTTGTGATGAATTGAGTTTTCCCCTTTGAAGTTATTTTATCGGATTGAGTCTTTTATGAGAACACTTGATGTATGTCTCGCTGTGCTTATCTGTGGTGACAATGGGATATCATATGCCTCTTGATGTATGTTTTGGTGACCAACTTGCGGGTTCCACCCATGAACCTATGCATAAGGGTTGGCACACGTTCTTGACTCTCCGGTAGAAACTTTGGGGCACTCTTTGAAGTACTTTGTGTTGGTTGAATAGATGAATCTGAGATTGTGTGATGCATATCATATAATCATGCCCACGGATACTTGAGGTGACAATGGAGTATCTAGGTGACATTAGGGTTTTGGTTGATTTGTGTCTTAAGGTGTTATTCTAGTACGAACTCTTGAATAGATTGATCCAAAAGAATAGCTTTGAGGTGGTCTCGTACCCTACCATAATCTCTTTGTTTGTTCTCCGCTATTAGTGTATTTGGAGTGACTCTTTGTTGCATGTTGAGGGATTGTTATATGATCTATCTATGTTATTATTGTTGAGAGAACTTGCACTAGTGAAAGTATGAACCCTAGGCCTTTTTTCCTATCATTGCAATACCGTTTACATTCACTTTTACCACTTGTTACCTTGCTGTTTTCATAATTTCAGATTACAAAAACCTTTATCTACCATCGATCTTGCACTTGTATCACCATCTCTTCGCCAAACTAGTGCACCTATACAATTTACCATTGTATTGGGTGTGTTGGGGACACAAGAGACTCCTTGTTATTTGGTTGCAGGGTTGTTTGAGAGAGACCATCTTCATCCTACGCCTCCTATGGATTGATAAACCTTAGGTCATCCACTTCAGGGAAATTTGCTACTGTCCTACAAACCTATGCACTTGCAGGCCCAACAACGTCTACAAGAAGGAGGTTGTGTAGTAGACATCAGTGTGCCTCGTGTTCGTCCAGGGTTCTCAGGATTCCCGAGGGCCTATGTTAGCTCGTCCTTCTCTTTGTCGGTAATGAACGTCCCTTCCTGCGCTACCTTGATATATTTCTGAAGCTTCTTGATGGGTATTACAAGTTTCTCGTCCGTCCAATGACACTCCCCTTCTTGGTCAAAAGTTACCAAAACCCCGAAGAACTAAGTCCTTGAACGGCCTGGCCAGCTCAATGTCACTGGTTGGACCCCTATAGCAAGCAGGTCTTGCTCAGCTTTGTCCCACAACGGTCGGGCTTTGTAGTAGCCACCTGACCCCGTGTGATTGTGATACTTCTTCTTTGCAACAATTTTCTTGTTTGTCAGTGACCTTTTAATACCCTTCTCCGATTTATTGTAGGCCACAAATGCGGTCCAGTGATCTCTTATCTTCTCATATCGACCGGTGAATTCTGGAGTCTTCCCTTTGTCGACAAACTTTGTGTTCAAGTCTTTCTTCTAGTTCCTGAATAGATTTGCCATCTTCTTAAGAGCAAACGCCTTGACCTTCGGCTCTATAACTGGGTTATTCAGATCCTCCTCTGGCGGGAGGCAGAAAATTTTCATCAGCGAGGTCAAAAGATCACCTTTCAGTCTATCCTGGACATAAGAAACTTTAGGGTCGTCCTTAATCTTGTTCCATTGCTAGACGTTGATCGGGACACTGTCCCTAACAACAGCTCCACATTGATGTAAAAATGCGTCCTTGGTCCGCTTGGGAGCAATCGGTTGGCCATCGTCCGCGACTTCAGTGATTGTGAACCTTTCATCCTGGCGCAACCTTCGCTTCGGGCATAATCTCCTTACGAAAGTTTGGCTTGATCTGGAGGGCTATAAAAGAAGAAAGAAGCATTTATATATGTACATACCAAAACAATTAATGCATCAAGTCAGCACAGGCTTAATTAATATATACCTCACCGGATTTGCAACAGCTCCCTCCTCCGTTCGGTCACTGGAACCGTCATCACGATCTCCTTCCTTCGGCATTCGGTCATCGGAGCCATCATGATCTCCTTCCTCCTCCATTGTTGGATCACTAGAGTCGTCAGCCTCTCCATCCTGACCATCGACGTCGTTGAGAAACGCCAAGGGATCACCTCCGTCGTGGATTATATCCCTCAACAACTCTTCTTGTTCTAAGTCTCTGTCCATAGTTTCTACAAATATTACACCATGGCAATATACAAACATGAGATATGGATATATTAGT
The DNA here is from genome assembly GCF_018294505.1 of Triticum aestivum. Taxonomy (NCBI): domain Eukaryota; kingdom Viridiplantae; phylum Streptophyta; class Magnoliopsida; order Poales; family Poaceae; genus Triticum; species Triticum aestivum. The sequence continues at coordinate 20,585,708 of NC_057798.1, read as the reverse complement.
GGCAAACATAGACCTAGCTAATTAATCACAGCGAGGAATCATATGCATATATGAGCAATGGATTAGTTGCGGACCGCCTCTCTAATGCATGTCCGATGTCCCCCCTCATGTCCAAGTTATCGGGGTTATACTTTCAGGAGATAACACTTTGCAAAAACTAATCACTATGCCTCGACAACGCTCTTTTAACTTGGTAAATTTGGGTGGCCTCGATAAAGCTTCTAGGGTTTGGGGTGGCCTTGACAATGCTCTTTTAACTTGGTAAATTTGGGTGGCCTCGACAACGTTTCCAGGGTTTGGGGTGCCCTGGATAACACTCTTTTAACTTAGTAAATTTGGGTGGCCTCGACAACTCTTCTACGGTTTGGGGTGGCCTAGACAATGCTCTTTTAACTTGGTAAATTTGGGTGGCCTCGACAACGCTTTGGGTGGACTCGAGATTTGATCGGCCGAGAAGGGGTTGATCGACGTCCCCCCTCATGTCAAAGTTATCGAGGATACGTCTCAAGAGAAGATACAACACTTTTAATGTTTCGAGGAGTCCTTCCCCAAGAAGAGAACATTTTAACTTAGTAAATTTCTATGAACAAAAAAAATCATCTTCGCACAAACTTAATATGACTTTTAACATAGAAAAATCATCGAACAAACTTAATATGAGGGGGTAACATTTTTTCCGATATATCTAGACTTGTTTTTTTCCGATATATCTAGACTTGTTTTTGTATATACATCCATCCATCCATACATAACCACATTCATACATGGAAAAAATGTTATGAACAAAAAACATCATATATAAAGAACATTATTATATAAAAAAATTATCATATACAAAAATTCTATGAACAAAAAAAAACATCGTATATTCATACATACATTATATATGAGCAAAATAATCATAATATAAAAAAAATTCTATGAACAAAACAGCAAGCATAGCGGGCCGGGGCGGCGGCGGCGCCCGGTGATGGCGATGGCGGGGGCAAGCCGGCGCGAGCGCGAGCGCGCTCGGGTGCAGCGTAGGGCTGCGGGCTCGGGGACGATGACGGCGACAACAACGACATGGCATGGCATCATCATTAAAATAAAAAATGATTCTTTTTAGTTCATTCTTTTTTCTATTTGAGTTTTGTAAAAGCTTTTTAGTTCATTCTTTTTGCTATTAGTTCATTTTTTAGCTAAATGACCCTGAAACTGAAAACCACTATGAATGAACTCTGAAAAGGTTGAAAGTTGGCATGGCATCATCATTTCACCCACATAGAATGTGCTAAAAAGTTGAGAGGGTTACGTCAAAAACTGGATGCACTTCGTGTACAAAATGGACAATCTCTTTTGAAGTATTAGGCTTTCGGACGAAAATCACCTGTTGCAAATGGATTTTATTTTTTTTGAACTTATTTGAACTCTAGTGTGTTCAAAATGCACCAATCAAAGCCACATTATAAATTTTCAACCCTTTCTAACTTCATTTGGTATGTTTCATGCATTTACTAATTTTTTGAGCTAAATGACCCTGAAATTGAAAAGCACTACAAATATATTTTGAAAAGCTTGAAAGTTGGTATGGCATCATAATTTCACCCACATAGGATGTGCTAAAAAGTTGAGAGAGTTACGGCAAAAACTGGATGCACATCGTGTACAAAATTGACAATCTCTTTTGAAGTATCCGGATTTCAGACGAAAACTCATCTGTTACAAAGGGATTTCAATTTTTGAACTTATTTGAACTCCAGACTTTTTGTGTGTTCCAAATGCACCATTCAAAGCCACATCATAAATTTTCAACCCTTTCTGACTTCATTTGGTACTTTTCACGCATTTACTGATTTTTTTAGCTAAATGACCCTGAAATTGAAAAGCACTACGAATGAAGTCTGAAAAGGTTGATAGTTGGCATGGCATCATCATTTCACCCACATAGCATGTGCTAAAAAATTTAGAGGGTTACAGCAAAAACTGGATGCACTTTGTGTACAAAATGGACAATCTCTTTCAAATAATCAGGGTTTCGGACGAAAACTCATCTGTTACAAAGGGTTTTCATTTATTGAACTTATTTGAACTCCACACTTTTTGTGTGTTCAAAATGCACTATTCAAAGCCACATCATAAATTTTTAACCCTTTCTGACTTCATTTGGTATTTTTCATGCATTTACTAGTTTTTTTAGTTAAATGACCCTGAAATTGAAAAGCACTACAAATGAACTCTGAAAAGGTTGAAAGTTGGCATGGTATCATCATTTCACCCACATAGCGTGTGCTAAAACTTATCTATTACAAAAGGCATTTCATTTCTTCACATGTAACTGCAGTGATATTTCAGATCAAAGGCATCATCATAATAGGTGTGGAGAGAAAGTGTTCACTTTTTCTTCGCTTGTGTCCTTTGCTTATTGGGCCATAACCAGGGATAATCTTCATCGTTTAACATGGTTCTTAGGTCAGCCTTGACTTTGAAGGGAGAAATTTCATGAAACTTTTCATGATCTTCAGACATGTTTGTCTTGCCCTCCACTCCCATGATGTCTCTTTTCCCTGAAGGAACTATGTGGCGCTTTGGCTCATAGTATGATGTATTCATTTCCTTATCTTTTCTTTTTCTCGGTTTGGTAGACATGTCCTTCACATAGAAAACCCGTGCCACATCATTGGCTCAGACAAATGGTTCATCTGTGTACCCAAGCTTGTTCAGATCCACTATTGTCATTCCGTACTGTGGGTCTACCTGTACCCCATCTCTTGATAGATTGACCAATTTGCACTAAAACAAAGGAACCTTAAAATCATGTCCATTGTCAAGTTCCCATATGTCCACTATGTAACCATAATATGTGTCATTTCCCCTCTTGGTTGCTGCATCAAAGCGGGCACCACTATTTTTGTTGGTCCTCTTTTGATCTTGGGCGATCATGTAAAATGTATTTCCATTTATCTCGTACCCTTTACAAGTTAATACAGTCGAAGATGGCCCCCAGGCCAACGAGTACAGCTCATCAGAAACAGTGGTATCACCCATTAGATGTGTATGCAACCAATTCCCGGAAGTCCTGATGTGTACACATGTAATCCAGGCGTCACACTGCTCCAGGTGTTTGGAGCGCAGAATATTCTTGTGTTCATAGACATACGGGGTCACCAAGGTAGAATTCTATAGAACTGTGTAGTGTGCTTGAGACCAAGAATGCCCGTCCCTACATATTATTGAGTCCCCGCCTAGCATGCCTTTTCCAGCCGGTCTCCCCTCATACCGCGATTGAGGGAGACCAATCTTCTGAAGGTCAGGAATGAAGTCAACACAAAACCCAGTGACTTCCTCTGCTTGGCTCGTGGAGATGCTTCCACTACTAGAAAAAACCCTAGTAGTAGCGCTTGAAATATGCATAGCAGTAGCGCTGGGTCCAGCGCTACCACTATCGCGCTACAACTAACTATTAGCAGTAGTGCTGGAATGCCAGCGCTACTGCTATACCTAGTTAGCAATAGCTATTTCTCTGGGGAAGCACTATAGATAATAGAAAGTGGCAGTAGTGTTTCTTTAGAAAAGCGCTGCTGCTAACTTTTCCTGTATTTTTGAAAATATAGCTTATTTTCGTTGTGGTTTTATATACAATACTTTCATCATATGATTTTATGACCATGATTAGTTATTATATATAATAGTGGGTGAAATGAACTTGGAGTAGATTCAAGTGGAGGCAACATGTGGTGCATGTCGAAAGTACTACTAATCCAAACTTGATCTAGTTTGGATTAGTAGTACTTTCAATGTGCAGCACATGCTGCCTCCACTTGAATCTATTCCATGTTCATTTCACCTACTGATATATATAATAAATCATCATGCTCATATAACAACTTAGCATCATGCATCATCGATCATAATAATAAATAACTCATCATTGGTATCATAATAACAAGTCCTACTCATCATCATCGATCATACAACTTCTACTCGATACCACATCATCATCATAGTTATCTAACAAATCTTACTTAGTTGTTCTTAGCACATGATCTTGAGTATTAGCTAGGACCTACTACATTCTCCTAGGTAAAATAGCATAAAACAAGATAGGCCCTGACTCTCCATTATGGAGAATGGAGATTGTCCTGTCTCCAATTCTTGCCCTTCGCCTAATGTTGCTTCCAAGTAGCTCCCTATGAGTGACCATACATTTATTCCAATCTTTGATTGTCATGTCTTCATTGGTTTTAGAAATCCGATATGAACAGGAGTGAATCGTAGGATGACCTGGCCGTATATTCAATACATCAAGGCGACCTTTCTGAAACATCAGATGAGGAACACACTCCTGCAGGATTATCTGTTAAAAAACATAGTAATAACTTTGTAGTTAGCAATGTAGTTAAGAGAATAATTTATGCAAAAGATGCACAAATGTCGTAATACTAAAAAATCTTACCATGACATCCTCCATGGATGTTAGCATAGTACAACACGTGCACTAGTGGCACATATTGACCATAATGTGGAGGAGTTTGATAATAGATATTGTAATTCTCAAGATCAGTACAAAATGCGACCAGATGATTTTTCTCCTAATAAGTTAACTCAGAGCCATTGATGTAGTAGGTCTGTCTACCATCTTCCGCACACTTTGAAGAATGAAAAAAAGTTGTCAATGGAAAAAGGCTGTTAACTATATTGAAATAAACAATATAAATGACTTAATAACTATGTTTGAGAAACTCACATAGCGGTAGAATTGGAAGCGTACCAACAAGGACCCAAATGTCCAAATTGTCTTCCTCGATGTCAGGATCACCAAGATCCATGGTGACAAGCATACCCGCATGAAAATCATACATCTTGCAAAGTGCTTCCCAATCCGGGCAACCAAAATGGGATAGGCTCTCAGAATTGTAGAGATTTACTTCAAAATCCATACCATGATGGGTCCTTAGGTGAATTTTCTTTGTTTCCATACTCTCATGATCTTAAAAATCCATCCTCTCCAAGACATAGCGTCTTGCATGGCATGGGATAAGCTAGTCGAATTGTAAAATACGAAAATTACACGTTGAAGTAGTAGAAGTCGAGCTTAATTACGAAAAAAACACTTTGCGTCGTAGCATGCCGTTTCAACATCAAAGGCCTCCTAGAGCTTAATGCTGAAGAGCCGACCTTCTACCAAGTGAGGCCTATCGCAGAAACCTCGGTTGTCGCTGCAGCAGGAGCACTCTGCGAAACTTTCGTCCGACGACATTTCCTATGTTCATAATTCAAATATTAAACTTCTAAAATTCAATATATATATATATACTACAAAAACTAAATTAGATCATTATTATTCAGCACGGGTTGACTATTGGTCCATCGAGTCTTTTTTTTGAAAATTCTCATCTCACGTGGTGTATATATTCGACCGTTGGTGATGGTCGCTCCTCACTTCGTCCCCGAGTGCATTAAACCAAACTGTCTAGCACACGGGAACGAAGGAGAAGCGACCCCCACGACAACAGTCGGCATTCTTCTTCTCTCATATATGGTTGACACACTCCCTCACTGATTTTTCGACCGTCGGTGATGGTCGTTACTCCTCCTTTCCCTAGTGCCTAACAAAGGTCTAGCACAAGGAGAATAAGCAGAAACGACCCCCACAACAACAGTCAGCATTCTTCTTCTCTCATATATGGTGGACACACTCCCTCACTGATTTTTCGACCGTCGGTGATGGTTGTTACTCCTCCTTCCCCTAGTGCCTAACAAAGATCTAGCACAAGGAGAAGAAGGAGAAACGACCCCCACGACAACAGTCGGGTTTCTTCCTCTCTCATATATGGTGCAGACTTTCTCCCTCACTCATTTTTTGATTTTATGTATGAAGCCTCGATAGACTTAAAGTCAACCTAAAATGTCGTTTAATTATTTTTCTAGAAAATCCAAGCCACTCGATATTTCCTACATATTCTAGCACAAGTCATGCCAAAATTCACGGAAAAATACGGCATGACCTTTGCTAAAAAAGGACATATCGAGCGTCTGAAATTTACCGGAACGGAAATTAATCAACACTCCGGCAAAACATAGGCCACTCGGAGGTGTTACCTGCAAACATGGAACTTGGGCAAGAACATATCCTATTTGCATTCAAACTTGATGGTCATGGCATTCAAACTTGATGGTCATTGCATTTCAATGGTTGAAAATATGAATAAAAACATTCCAAAATATCTTATAGGACTCATATTGACATGGAGATCTGGCTAGTCTCACCTTGAGGTCGGAGGGGGACTGTGACGGGGTTGACGGCGGGGTTGACGGCAGCATGTCGGTAACGGGAACTAGTAGAAAAAGGGCCTAATGTGAAGCACATTAGTCCAGGTTTGTAACAGAACCGGCACTAATGTGATCATTAGTGCCGGTTCCAACGGCTAGGGGGGCAGAGCTCATTAGTACCGGTTCGTGGCAAACCATTAGTACCGGTTCGTGCCACGAACCAGTACTAAAGAGGCTGTGGCAAGCTGTGGTCAGGTTGGGGCCCACCAGCACCTTTAGTACCGGTTCATGCTACAAACCGGTACTAGATGTTTCTAGTTGATTCATTCGGCAGTGGTTTTTTAGTCCCACCACGCTCTGCTAACATAGTTTTTACCACCTTAAATATGTTATTTCTCAAACTATCAGAACCAGTTGGTCTTCATTGAACTCTATGTGTAGAATTTGTGACCATAGTATGAGTCATCTCCAATTTCTAAACCGGTGAGGACTCATATTGAAAATTTAGATTGTACACAAAAAGATCATTGATGATCAATGTATTTTTGATGTATTTCTCCTTAGCAGTAGCGCATTTTGGCTAAAAGGCGGTACTGACCATTGTATTTTTATGTATATTTTTACATGTTTACACAATCTCTTTCGAAGTATCAGGGTTTATAAGCCCTGAGTGCAGAGACGATGAAGGAGAGGTGCAATGCTCACATGCACGTTGCTTAGCTTCAGTATGCACGATTCAAGGCCACGTCATCAACTTTCAACCCTTTCTGGCATAATTTCCAATTTTTCATTCATTTACTGATTTGTTTTGAGACCCAAATGAACTCTGAAAAGGTTGAAACTTGGCATGGTATCATCATTTCACCCACATAGCATGTGCAAAAAAGTAGAGAGGGTTACGACAAAAACTGGATGCACTTCATGTACAAACTGGACACTCTCTTTCGAACTATCAGGGTTTCGAACGAAAACTCATCTATTACACCGGCTACTCAAAATTTTAATAACTTATTTGCATTCAGATGCATGATTCAAGGCCACATCATCAACATTCAACCCTTTCTGACATCATTTGCTATTTTTGATGCATTTACTGATTTGTTTTGAGCTAAATGACCCTGAAATTGAAAAGAACTACAAAATGAACTCTGAAAGGGTTGACACTTGGCATGGTATCATCATTTCACCCGCATAGCATGTGCAAAAAAGTTGAGAGGGTTACGGCAAAAACTGGATGCACTTCATGTACAAACTGGACAATCTCTTTCGAAGTATCAGGGTTTCGGATGAAAACTCATATGTTACACCGGCTATTCAAAATTTTAATAACTTATTACAACTCTGGACTTTTTTTGCATTCAGACGAACCATTCAAAGCCACGTCATCAACTTTCAACCCTTTCTGACATAATTTGCTATT
>NC_057798.1:20533851-20577752 GCF_018294505.1 Triticum aestivum | reverse complement strand
TTTCGATGCATTTACTAATTTGTTTTGAGCTAAATGACCCTGAAATTGAAAAGCACTACAAAATGAACTCTGAAAAGGTTGAAACTTTGCATGGTATCATCATTTCACCCGCATAGCATGTGCAAAAAAGTAGAGAGGGTTACGACAAAAACTGGATGCACTTCGTGTACAAACTGGACAATCTCTTTTGAAGTATCAGGGTTTCGGACGAAAACTCATCTGTTACACCGGCTATTCAAAATTTTAATAACTTATTACAACTCTGGACATTTTTTGCGTTCAGATGCATGATTCAAGGCCACGTCATCAACTTTCAACCCTTTCTGACATCATTTGCTATTTTTGATGCATTTACTGATTTGTTTTGAGCTAAATGACCCTGAAATTGAAAATAACTACAAAATGAAATCTAAAAATGTTGAAACTTGGCATGGTATCATCATTTCACCCGCATAGCATGTGCAAAAAATTAGACGGGGTTACAGCAAAAACTCGATGCACTTCATGTACAAAATGGACAATCTCTTCTGAAGTATCATGGTTTCGGACGAAAACTCATCTGTTACACTGGCTATTCAAAATTTTAATAACTTATTAATTACAATTCCAGACGTATTACCAATTTGAATATAATGATAAAACACACTAATATTACACATAAGAAAAAATAATCACTAAAAAATCTATATAAAAAATTATTTCCGGTCTGCCTAGTGGGCCTGCTCGGCCTTGGGCATGGTTATGCAGGCCCATAAGGCCCAACAGGCTCACAGGGCAGCGCAACAAAGTTAGGTCCAGAGGCCTGCATTAGAGAGGAGCTCGAAGGAGAAGCCACGCTTGAATTTATAAACCAGTGCGGCTGCCCTTCGCTCGGCGAGGTGGGACTAAACATTGTGCACCGCAGAACGGGAGAGCACCCTCTTTAGTACCGGTTCCTGGCTCCAATCGGTACTAAAGGGCGGGTCTTTAGTACCGGGTGGAGCCAGGAACCTGTACTAAAGAGGTTGTGCTTCCCGCTGGTCGGGCTGCCAAATTCAACCTTTAGTACCGGTTCTTGGCTCCAACCGGTACTAAAGGCCTCCCCTTTATAAACAGCACTTACGAAAATTTCAGTTATAGTTCATCTGTTAATCTGTTCGTCGTGCCCGTCCCCGTGCCGCTCCCGTCACCGGCCCCGTCGCCGTCGTCGCCACCCCCGTCTGTGCGCCATTCCCGTCGCCGTTGTCGCCACCCCGTCACCGTTGTTGCCGCCCCCATCGCCGCCCCCGTCACCACTGTCGGTGTCAAAACCAGCGGATCTCGGGTAGGGGGTCCCGAACTATGCGTCTAAGGCTAATGGTAACAGGAGGAAGGAGACACGATGTTTACCCAGGTTCGGGCCCTCTCGATGGAGGTAATACCCTACTTCCTCCTTGATTGATCTTGATGATATGAGTATTACAAGAGTTGATCGACCACGAGATCAGAGAGGCTAAACCCTAGAAGCTAGCCTATGGTATGATTGTTGATGATGATCGTGAGTCCTACGGACTAAACCCATCGATTTATATAGACACCGGAGGGGGCTTAGGGTTACACAAAGTCGGTTTACAGAGAAGGTGATCTACATCCGAATTGCCAAGCTTGCCTTCCAAGCCAAGGAGAGTCCCATCCGGATACAGGACGAAGTCTTCTATCTTGTATCTTCATAGTCCAACAGTCCGGCCAAAGTATATAGTCCGGCTGTCCGGATACCCCCTAATCCAGGACTCCCTCAGTAGCCCCTGAACCAGGCTTCAATGACGATGAGTCCGGCGCGTAGATTGTCTTCGGCATTGCGAGGCGGTTCCATCTCCGAATACTCCAAGACAAATTCCGAACACAAGGACTGTGTCCGGCTCTGCAAGATAACCTTCCTTATACCACTGTAGAGAGAATAATAATAATCCACGAGTCTAATCCGCTGACACTTCTTTGAAAAGTGACATCACGCCACGGTCCGGTTTTTATTCGAACCATCTTCCCACAACCTGCTTCCGCACATATTGCGAGGCGGTTTCTTTGGCACGTCTTGTCAAAGCAGAGATCATGTCCCCTTATCGCGGGATCTCGATCAATGCGGGTATGGATAACCCAACCAGCGCCATTAATCGAGGCGCCTGGAAAAATAAGAGATCTTGGGAGGCAAGTGGGGAGGCGCACATTCATATCGCCTTTATAAAGGGGCAGAGATCTCCCACTTTCTCACCCACGCCTTCTTCTTCCTTCGCTCATCCATTCTCGCACCCTCGAGCTCCAGCGCCCAAGTTCTCACCGTCTCCGTAAGACCGCAACATGTCCGGAGCGGGAGGCAAGTGGATGGCCTCCTATGTTATAGAGGAGAACATCACCAAGCTTTGGGAAGTTGGATACCTGGCCGCTAACATCGCGCACAGGCTTCCGACAGAGGGACAGATTACCCCTACGCTGAAGTCTCGGGAGAGAGTCGTATTTCTCCCTCATTTAGTCCGTGGACTAGGGTTCCTACTCCACCCTTTCGTCCGCGGGCTCATGTACTACTACGGGCTAGATTTTCACGATCTGGCCCCGAATTTCGTCCTCAACATCTCGGCGTTCATCGTCGTGTGCGAGGCCTTCCTCCGCATGAAGCCTCACTTTGGTCTGTGGCTGAAAACATTCTGCGTGAAGCCGAAGATAGTGAGCGACCAACAGGCGGAGTGCGGCGGTGTCATGGTGGGCAAAATGCCCAATGTTGTATGGCTTGAGGGCTCCTTCGTGGAGTCCATAAAGGGGTGGCAATCAGGGTGGTTCTACATCACCGAGCCGCGCAATGCCAACTAGGTGGCGGCCCCCAAATTTAGATTCGGAATCCCCACGCGGCTCACCACTTGGGAGAAGAAGGGCCTGGCCTAGGGCGAGCCCACGGTGCTGACCGGACTCGAGACCTACCTCAGAAATATGAGGGAAAAGAAGATCAATCTTGTCAACATGGTCCAGGTCATGCTCATACGCCGGATTCTCCCGTGTCAAAGATGGGCGTTTGATATGTGGGAGTTCGACCCGGCCAAACACCAGATGCTGCTAGAGGTCTTTGGCACAACGCACAAGGAAATCTGGAAGGTTCTATTCAAGACCGGCGAAGTCCCTCCTCCCCTTTCCGAGGACCGGGGGCTCAGCGCAACGCGCCTTGCCAGTCCAGTAAGTCCTCTAGTTATCACAAGATGCTTCCTTTTGAGTACATTTGGGGGAGGATTTATAAGTCACCTTTTTGACTGAACAGGAGTGGGTGGAGACGGCGGAGCGGGTCGACTGTTCGGCTCCAATACCTGAAGACCCAGTAAGCACACTCTTGACGGAGATGCTGGTTCCGGTGCCGTACAAGGTGCCGGTGAAAAAGGCCGAAAAGAAGGCCACGGGGACCCGAAAGGGTCTCCGGCACAAGGCCGCACCCGACGCCTCGCCAGAAGAGGACGAGGCGCACTCCTCCCATGAAGGGGAGGAGAGGAAGAAGAAGAAGCCTGCCTCAAACGGGGACCAGGAAAGGTCATCGGCGCAGGGCCGTGATAGAGTCGTCATCTGAAGACGACGAGGAAGATTCTCCCCCTGAAGACGGGGGAGAACCCGAAAAAATGCCCCCTCCCCGCACCAGGGAGGAGAAGAAAAGGAAGTCCGCCCCGTCGGGGGTGGCCGGGACGCCAAAGAAGGGCAAGGCAACCCTTCCAGATCAATCCACCACCACCGCTTTTAGTGACGAGGGGTGGCTGCCCAGGGGCAAACCCCGGTCGAGGTCGTAAGTATCCGCATTCCATGATATTTTTGTACGCCTTTTGACCTCACGGTTTGTAATGACGCCAAACATGTCCATGCAGTCCGGCCGGAGCCGATCTTGAGGAGTCCTCTTCAGAGGAATCTCTGAATGAGTCGGAGATGAATTCGCTCCCGACGGCGACCTCTACACGACCCGCGGACGACACCGAGGTGTTGTCCTGGAGGGTGCCCGAGCAGGGGGCGACGGTTCCGGAGATGCCCCAAGGCAAAACCTTGGGCGCCGGACACATGAGGGATGAGAACCCCCTGGACTGTGAAGACGGGAGCCAGAGCAAGCCTCGCTCCCAACCGGATACTGCGCCGGAGCCTCCGAAGGCTCCGGATTCCAGAAGGCAACCCCTCGCGAAGGATAGCGAGCCGGCCGTACCGATGACCTCTGCCCAGCCGGAGGCATCGGATAGGTTGTTGGAAGTGCTTCGAGGCACTTCCGTCGATGATGAGCACCGTACTCTCATGAGTGCGGTGATTGAGAAGGTTCGATGCGCTAAGAGCGGATTGACCGAAGCCTGCACCAGCCTACTAACAGGCTTTGAGGTAAGTGAAAAGGGTGTGAGGAAATGTCACCCAATAGATAGTAGCCCAGATACTCTGGCTGGTGTTCGAAAGGAAAAGCCAAACTGAGGGTCAACTAAAAAGGAACAACATGAAGCTAATAGTATTGTCTGTATGAATCAAACAGGCACTGCTTTTGACCGCCGCTGCACGCACGGCTGAGGTTGCCAGACTCAAGCGCGAACTGGGACAGGCCGAACAGGAGCTCGGCCTCATTAAGAAGCATCTCGAGGTGAACAAAGGTAAAAAAACCGTCCATATGTAGTACGAAGGACCAAAAAAAGTTGGTGATGCTAATAAAAAGCATCATGGCTTTTGATAGGGACCGCAACCGAAGTGGCGGCCCTGAAGGAAGCGTTGTCCGCGGCCGAAGCCAAGGCGGATATGGAGCGCACCGAGCGAGAGAAGCAAGATGCTCGGGTTGGAGAGGTACAGCAATAGCTTCAGGAGCTCGGGCAGAAGTTCGGCTCCCTGGAGCATGACTACAAGGCATGAGCGTCTGAGCTTGCAAAGACCATCCAGAGCACAGCACATGCGAAGGCCGAAGCCCAAAAGGCCCTCCAGAAAATCCAGGTGGCCAAGAAGATAGTGGAGGGTAAGGCATTCTTTATGCAAAGCAAGCATGTGGAGGAGTCATTTCTTTTACTTACACGAATCCGGAGCTCTCTAGGGGCATTCGCAGATCTGCCGCGCAGATGTTGTGGAGTTCTACCGCGCTGAAGAGGGGAGCTCTACGGAGAAGCTGTTCTGGTCCCAATATACTAGGATCGAACACCCGATGCCTCTGAGTGACCAGCTGAAGCAGCTGGTCGAACAAGCCATGAAGGATCTCATAGTCCGGATGTGGCTTGGCGAGCCCCTGCCTGGCAGCTATTTTGGCCTGGTGAAGCGAATGGTGCATGCCTGTCCACGGCTAGAAGTTATCAAGCAGTTTGCATGTATCGAGGGTGCCCGACAGGCCTTTGCCCGCGTGAAGGTGCATTGGGGCAGGCTGGATGCTAAGAAGCTTGTGAAGGACGGACCCCCGGAGGGCAAGGAGCATCGCTATCCCGAGAAATATTATGATGGCGTTATGAAAGGCGCTCGTCTTGTAGCGAATGAATGTCCGAAGAACATAATTTTTTAGTGAATGTACTCATGTCGTCCGTGTAATATGAGAATTGTTTTATTTGTGCTATGCAACACTTTGTTTGATTTAAAATATTACCTTCTTTGCGGTCGTTTATCAAAATCTGAAAGTAGGCCAGTCGTCGGCTTCCGCCCCCTTGTAACTCATACTGGGGTGTTCGTGGAAACCCGTACACTATTTATAAAAAGTTCTGGTCCTTTAAGGAGGTGTTCGGCGCAGCGAACAAAGCAATCGGACTATTCGGCTTTATAACTTTCACTTGACCATAGAAGTCTACAATTTTAAATTTCGGCGAAGCCCCTAGTATTCGGAAAGCCGAATTGGGGCACTATACACGCCTAAATCGGACGAAGCCGATTCCTCGCCTTAAGCGGAAAAAATCTTTAGGGATTTTGGTACCTCACGAACAGCGACCAGCTCTCGCCGCATCATGACGGTCAGTTTTCGGCTTTCCCTACTGAGGTGCTCGTCCGGAAGAACCGGGACACAATCGCAGTAGTTCTCCCTGCGCTACCTTAGCCAATATAACGAAACATAAGGTACCAAAACAAGGGAGCCGGGCTAACCCAACTATTGACCCAAGACATGATTCAGAGCTGATGCATATAATGCTATAAGTTCGGGGTGTCGCACTCTTGAAAGTGTTCGGACTTTACTTGCCATAGTATGGGGCTCGATAAGAAGCCCCTGGCCAAATGGCCGTACCAAAATGTACGGATGCAATATTGAATAAATATTCAATAGAAAATATGAGGATAGTAATAAGAAGCTGAAGCTACGTACTACCTCCAATTTATTTGGGCAATACAACAAGTCGTAGGTGTACAATCGTTGCATTAAGCAGATAACAATAGGACTATTTGACATATCCTATCCAAGGGCAGGCTACATGCAGGTATGTAAGAACAGGTATAACAATCATTGAACAAGACCACCTGGGTATTCCCTTGTGTGCGAAAAGCCTCTTGCCTCCTTCGTGTCTCCTCCATGATGTGTCCGGTCATCCGATCTCCTCTGGAGGAGCTGCCCAAAAGTAGGGTCCTGAAAAAAAGGTATGCGGGCCTCCTGGCAGCTAAACCGCACTCTGGCCGCATTGTGGTTTCGCCTCCACCTATGCCCATGGTATTTTGAGCGCGTAATTGTGCACACGTGGTACGAACGCCGCTTGAATGGGGCTGGGGTGGAGGCCGGATTGCTAATCGAGCTCCTGGCACGCCTGACTGTCGTGCTGCGGGGTACTCCGGACTCGCTTGACGGTGTTCGGAGATGTCGTTGCCGGATTGGCTATTTGTCGGAGGAGGCTGCTTTGTACTTCTGCCGCGAGGGCCGCAGTATGTTCTTCCGTATGGAGGGAGCGGTCTGTATTTCCATTAACCGTTATGACCCCGCAAGGTCCTGGCATCTTGAGCTTGAGGTATGCATAGTGCGGTACCGCGTCGAAACGGGTGAACGCGGTTCGTCCAAGTAGTGCGTGATAGCCACTACGGAAAGGGACGATATCGAAGATTAACTTCTTGCTTCGAAAGTTATCCGGAGATCCGAAGACCACTTCCAGTGTTATTGAGCCCGTGCAGCGGGCATCTGATACGTCTCCAACGTATCTATAATTTATGTCTTCGATATTGTTTTTTCAAAAATAGTTGACAACTAATTTCTATTGACAGCTTACTTCCATTCAAGCAAACATGTCCTTCGCTTGGTAGACAGGACTCTCCACTATCCCAAGGCTGAAGTAAACTGCGAGGATATAAGTCATTATGTTTCATGGCTTGAGGATCTTGATGCCATCAAGTGAAATTATTTTCCTAAATTTGAAAATCTTAGTACTCAAAATGTGCGATCAATAGTGATCGTATTGAACTACGGTCACATCTAATTAGGAAAGATGGTAAGACTTTTACTATTTTTCCATAGTGCATCTTTTGCATACATTATTTTTCAAGCTAAACTTCATTACTAAGTATAATGTTACTATACGATGTTCTTCAACAGGGACTCTCGATGATAGTTGTGCCTAAGTGGATTGGTACTAAAGGTCGCATGTCAATGGTTACCTTACGGCCAAGACATCCTACATTGCACATGAGTGCATTCAAGGTTTCTACAACCGAGGAATGCTTAATAGTGAAAGACTGGAGCGAAATTGTGAAGGATCGCAGAGAAGTACTAGGGGGCAGCAATCAAAAGCGCAGCCCACGATTAGGAGACAGGTTCATTTGCATGCTCCAATATGATGAATCAGGAGATCTATACATGTTCTATGCTATTTTACCTGAGAGAGAGCAGCAGGAGTGATTAGCATGCTCTTAGTGCTTCTCCTCTCATGTTCGTGTTCTTCGTCCTGAACTTAATATCAAAGAGTGATTTGCTTTTGTGGTCTTATGAACGCTTATAAGTCACAAACATTTCTTCTTTAAGCTAGTATTGGTGGTGATTAGATAGCGGTAACGACTATGATGATTAAGTAGTGGTAATGACAACTATGATGATTTTTAGCTAGCTAGTATACTGTTGTTGGTGATGATATGATGCAATAGTTTTTATATTAATATGATGATGATGAGTTATTATATCATTTATGAAAGAAACTGCAAATTAGTTTCAACTAGATGGATCCTAGCTAGCTACGATCAAGTATATGCCATATCCATATTACTTGCTCACCTAATATATGTGATCAAGTAATATGGATATGGCATATACTTTGATCATTTAGCTAGCTAGGATCCATGCATGCATCCAGTTGAAACTAATTTGCGGTACTTTCACCTAATGATTTAACAACTCATTATAATGAAAAAACAATCTCTAAATTAAATTGAAAACAAAAATTAAAGGAAAAATAAAAATTAAACCAAAACCCCCCCAAACATTTAGTATTGGTTGGTGTTACCAACCAGTACTAAAGGTCTCCCCGCACCCGGCACTGGCTCATGCCACGTGGTGGAACTTTAGCGGCGGTTCGTGCCCAACCGGTACTAAAGGGGGGGGGACCTTTAGTCCCCACCCTTTAGTGACGGTTACAGAACATGCACTAAAGGCGCTTACGAACCAGTGCTATAGCTGGGTTCTCCACTAGTGGGGGACGACGGCGGGGATGATCCAGGGGCTCCTTTATTTCCGCAAAAACTAAATATAAACAAAAAATTATTATCATCATCTTAGAACTTAGTGAAACTCCATAAGCTATCAAGTAAATATCCATTTTGATTCCAAATAAAATTTTCAATTGTCTGCAATTTGTTTCCTAAACCCTAAGAACATTATTATCCTCATTTTTTCACTACCTAACAGTTTCTATTACTAAAGTCTTGCACCAAAAAATTTTATACCTAAATTTTTATACAAAGAGAGGAGGGTAGTGGGAGGAGGAGGAGGAGGGAGGAGTGAGGGCTTCGGGCGGCTGGGGAAGGGCGGAGAAAGGAGGGAGCAGGGAGCAGGGAGCAGGGCAACGGTCGGACGAGGGGGAGGAGGGAGGAGCGACGGCAGCCGGCGTGAGAGAGGAGAGAGGAGGAAGAGAGGAGGGTGGCGTGAGTAGGAGGAGGGAGGGAGGGAGGGAGGATGGCGAGAGGCGGAGGGAGGGAGGGAGGAAGATGCCTTGGGGGCGATGGTGGCGACGGCAGCGACGTGCGGCAAGTGAGAGTGGTGTGTGAGGGAGAGTGAGGGACGACGCACCCGGGGTGTGGAAAAGGTAAGAGTAGTAGTAGCATTTTTTATAACAAAAGCGCTACTGCTACATGAATAGTAGCAGCACTCTTCAGACACAAGCACTACCGTTCTTTAGCAGCCGCGCTTTCTTATAAAAAGCTCAACTACTGAGCTCCTGTGTGTAAGTGTTTCCTAGTAGTGTTACTTCTGGCCTAGCATCACTAAGAACATATTTCTTTAAGACTCCCATGAACCTCTCAAAGGGGAATATATTTTTTAGAAATAAAGGGCCCAGAATGGCAATCTCGTCGACTAGATGAACTAGGACATGCATCATGATATTGAAGAAGGATGGTGGGAACACCGGTTCGAAACTGACAAGACATTGCCCCAAATCACTCCTTAACCTTGGTAGGATTTTGATACATCTCCAATGTATCTATATATTTTTATTGTTCCATGCTATTATATTACCTGTTTTGGATGTTTATGGGCTTTACTCTACACTTTTATATCATTTTTGGTACTAACCTACTAAATGGAGGCCCAGCCCGAATTGCTGTTTTTTTGTGCCTATTTCAGTATATCGAAGGAAAGGAATATCAGATGGCGTCCAAACAGAATGAAACCTTTGGGAGCGATCTTTTTGGAACAAACACAATCCAGGAGACTTGGAGTGGACGTCAAGAAGTAGCCGAGGAGGCCATGAGGGTGGCCGGCGTGCCCAGTCAGGGTGGGCGCGCCCCCCTGCTTCGTGGGCCCCTCGTGGCTCCCCTGACCGACTTCCTTCGCCTATATATATATATATATATATATATATATATATATATATATATATATATATATATATAGACCCCGAAAACATCCAGGAGCACCACGAAAAACTATTTCCACCGCCGCAACCTTTTGTATCCGCGAGATCCCATCTTGGAGCCTTCGCCGGCTCTCCGCCGGAGGGGGAATCGACCATGGAGGGCCTCTTCATCACCACCAAGTCCTCTCCAATGAGTTGTGAGTAGTTTACCACAGACCTTCGGGTCCATAGGTATTAGCTAGATGGCTTCTTCTCTCTCTTTGAATCTCAATACAAAGTTCTCCTTCCGAAACCTGATGAATTGTGGGTTTATGATCAAGTTTATCTATGAGAAATATTTGAATCTCCTCTGAATTCCATTATGTATGATTGGTTATCTTTGCAAGTCTCTTCGAATTATCAGTTTGGTTTGGCCTACTAGATTGATCTTTCTTGCCATGAGAGAAGTGCTTGGCTTCGGGTTCAATCTTGCGGTGTCCTTTTCCAGTGATAGCAGGGGCAGCAAGGCACGTATTATATTGTTGCCATCGAGGATAAAAAGATGGGGTTTATATCATATTGCATGAGTTTATCCATCTACATCATGTTGTGACGCCCCTGATTTAATCGTACACTAATCATACACGCAAACGTGTACGATCAGGATCAGGGACTCACGGGAAGATATCACAACACAGCTCTACAAATAAAATAAGTCATACAAGCATCATAATACAAGCCAGGGGCCTCGAGGGCTCGAATACAAGTGCTCGATCATAGACGAGTCAGCGGAAGCAACAATATCTGAGTACAGACATAAGTTAAACAAGATTGCCTTAAGAAGGCTAGCACAAACTGGGATACAGATCAAAAGAGGCGCAGACCTCCTGCCTGGGATCCTCCTAACTACTCCTGGTTGTCGTCAGCGGCCTGCACGTAGTAGTAGGCACCTTCAGTGTAGTAGGGGTCATTGTCGACAGTGGCGTCTGGCTCCTGGGCTCCGGCATCTGGTTGCGACAACCAGATAGAAGGGAAAGAGGGAGAAAAGAAACCGTGAGTAGTGGCGGAGCCAAGGGGGGCGAGCGGGGGCCAGACCCCCCCTATCGATCGGCCCCCCTCAACGATGCTCAGCTGGGACTAGCGTTGGATTCACAGGAGGCTACGTTGGATTTTAATCTTTTTGGGCGATGGATACGCTGGACCTAGTCTCACGAGTATTACTTAGTATCCGGCCATTAGCAAACAAGTAGGCCTGACCCAAAATCTAGTAGTTTCAAATAGCCCAAGTCCAAAATTTACAGCCCACAGGCCACGTGATCTGCTGGTCTGCATATTACTTATCGATCGGTTGGACCAATACACCGCTTTGTCATCTGTTTGCTCGACTCCATCCTCGATCGTTCCCGCTGCCGCCACGGAGCTAGGGCTTAAGCGATCGGCAGACCTGTCGCACGAGCACCATTGACGACCACTGACAAAGGTGCAGATTCCGCGCATCTAATACGAGTCTACCAGAACTCCACAAGCTGATCTACTAATTGGCAAACATCTCCTCCTCCCGGCTCTCACATCAAAACTTGTGGATCTATCTAATCTCAACTGAAGGTATGCTACATGGTATAATATATTAATTTTACATTTAGATTATACAAACTACTTCCTCTGTCGTTATGGTCAGAGCCTCAGAGGGAGTACTACTAGTTAGAATCAATTACAAATGGTAAATCTGTTTTTGTAGTAACTTTAAAGCGTGAAGAAGAAGAGACCACCAATAATAAACAATTGAGTCCATTTGTTTAGACCACCCACTTTACTGATGAAAATGCTGACTAACATGTCTATATTTTACAATCTTTTAAATAGCTTGCTATAGTGTTTAGAAAAAGAGTTGCACTAAAGGACTTTACTTCAAACACATGAACCAACATTTTAAATATCACGCTATAGCATTTAGAAGACGTCCGCCTCTAAGAGGCATAGCCCGCTATTTAAGACTATGAAATTTAGGAGTGAAATCACTACAGAGCTTACGTTTGATAGTTTGATGGGCCTGTTGTGCGTAAATATACATCTAAGCTAATAAAAAAATTGTAGCTATTTTAATGTAATTACAAAACAAATATTATCATTGTTTCTATGATATCGACAATATATTTAAGAATTGATAGACGTTGGTGTTGCATTTGTTGCATGTCCATTTTCTTCTTCGCCCCCCCTATGTTCAAATCCTGGCTCCGCCCCTGACCGTGAGTACTCATCCAAAGTACTCGCAAGCAAGGAGCTACACTACATATGCATGGGTATATGTGTAAAGGGCCATATCAGTGGACTGAACTGCAGAATGCCAGAATAAGAGGGGGATAGCTAGTCCTATCGAAGACTATGCTTCTGGCAGCCTCCGTCTTGCAGCATGTAGAAGAGAGTAGATTAAAGTCCTCCAAGTAGCATCGCATAGCATAATCCTACCCGACGATCCTCCCCTCGTCGCCCTGTGGAAAAGAGATCACCGGGTTATCTGTGGAACTTATCTGGGTGTGTTTTATTAAGTATCCGATTCTAGTTGTCATAAGGTCAAGGTACAACTCCGGGTCGTCCTTTTACCGAGGGACACGACTATTCGAATAGATAAACTTCCCTGCAGGGGTGCACCACATAACCCAACACGCTCGATCCCATTTGGCCGGACACACTTTCCTGGGTCATGCCCGGCCTCGGAAGATCAACACGTCGCAGCCCCACCTAGGCACAACAGAGAGGTCAGCACGCCGATCTAAATCCTATGCGCGCAGGGGTCCGGGCCCATCGTCCATTGCACACCTGCACGTTGTGTACGCGGCCGGTGAGCAGACCTAGCAACCTCCATTACAAAGGAAGTTGCGTTAACGCAGTCCAACCCGGCGAGTGCCGCTCAGTCGCTGACGTCACGAAGGCTTCGGCTGATACCACGACGTCGAGTGCCCATATCTTTCCCGCGTAGTTGGTTAGTGCATATAGGCCAGTGACCAGACTCAGATCAAATACCAAGATCTCGTTAAGCGTGTTATTATGAAGTAACCGCGGACGCCGACCAGGGCCAGGCCCACCTCTCGCCTAGGTGATCTCAACCTGTCCTGTCGCTCCGCCACAAAGTAACAGTCGGGGGCCGTCGGGAGCCCAGGCCCACCTCTACCGGGATGGAGCCACCTGTCCTTCCCGCCCCCACATCGGAATCACTTGCGGGTACTCAACGAGCTGACCCGACTTTAGTCACCATCTGTAGTATGTATATATGTATAGTATATACCCGTGATCACCTCCCAAGTGATCACGGCCTAATAGTATAGCATGGCAGACTGACAAGAATGTAGGGCCACTGATGATAAACTAGCATCCTATACTAAGCATTTAGGATTGCGGGTATGGTATTAATGACTGTAGCAACAATGACAGGCTATGCAACAGAATAGGAGTAACCGAACAGTAACATGCTACACTACTCTAATGCAAGCATTATAGAGAAGAATAGGCGATATCTGGTGATCAAGGGGGGGCTTGCCTGGTTGCTCTGGCAAGTAGGAGGCGTCGTCAACACCATAGTCGAACTGGGCAGCATTAGCGTCGGTCTCGTAGTCTACCGGAGAGAAGAGGGGGAAGAAACAGTAAATACAATGCAAACATAAGCATGACGACGCATGACATGACAATGAGTGGGGTTATGTGTGCCCTAACGCGGTAGTAGGTGATACCGGCGAAAGGGGGAAACATCCGGGAAAGTATCGCCGGTGTTTCGCATTTTTGGACAGGTGATCCGGAGGGGGAAAGTTGCGTGTTCGATATGTTAGGGATGTGTGGCGGACGAACGGGCTGCATATTCGGATTTGTCTTGTCGTTCTGAGCAACTTTCATGTACAAAGTATTTTCATCCGAGGTACGGTTTATTTTATATGATTTTCTAAAGTTTTAAATCATTTTTAGAATTTATTTAATTAATTTAATTCAACATTATCCAGAACAGTGCATGCTGACGTCATCATGACGCCAGCAGTCAACAGAGGTGTTGACTGGTCAAACTGATGTGTGGGTCCAATGGGACCCACCTGTCATACTCTGTTTAGTTTTATTAGGATTTAACTAATCTAATTAATGTTTAATTAACCTAACAAGTTAATTAGATTAATTAAATAGGATTAATTAACTTAATTAATTTACTAACTAATTAGTTAATTAATTTTATTAATTCATTTTTATTTACCTTTTCCTTTTCTTTTACGTTCTGTGGTGGGGCCCTCTTGTCATAGGGCCAGGGGTTAACGGGGCGGGTGCTGGGTGCGGGCGCTCTTGCCTGAGGCCACCAGGGGGCGGGGAACACCCGGGCGCCCAGGAGGGCGCGCTCCAGCGGCCATGACGTGGCCGGAGCCGCGGGGAAGGGACCGGTGACCGGAGGCAGCATAGAAGGGCGAGGTGGGACCGGCAGGATAGGTAGGCAGGGGAGGCGGAGCTGCGCGTCAGCAGAAGCGGAGGTGGGACGGACGGTGGCAACAGGAGCAGCAGATGCAGGGGAGGCGTGGCCGGCGGTCTCGCTACAGGGGGCGGCGACGCGAGAAACCGAGGCGTCAGGGGCAGGCATGCGCGACGCAGGGCGCACGGCCATGGCAGCAGGCACGACCGGGAGGAGGCCACGGTGGCACACTGGTGCGGGCACGGCGGGAGTGGGTCGAGGCAGAGGCGGGGCGCGCGTCCGCCGCGGCGAGCGCGCGTAGGCGCGTGGTGACTGGGAGGGACGGGGATAGAGGAGGGGCGCGTGCTCACTGTGGCCGTAGGGGAGTGGCAGTGGGGCGCGGGGAGGAAGACGGGGACGACCGGCGATGGGGAGGCAGTCCGGTGGGGAGGAGGAAGCAGGCCGGCGGGGTTGCTCCGGCGACGCGGTCGGGCGCTGACAACGATGACCGACGGCGTTGGGTTGGTGACGAGGTGAGGCCGTGGCTTCAGGCAGCGCCGCTTGAGGGAGAGGAGGGGGTGCGAAGGAGTCCAGGAGGGGCGGGGCCGGCGCCGGCGAAGACGGTGGGGCGGCTCCAGTGAGGTGGCGTCACGGGGGAGGATGGAGGCGTGGCTGGGCGGCAACGGGCGGCGGGGCGGGGCGCGCTGGGGTCGCGCAGAGCGAGCGTGTCACGCCCAATATGCGACCCTATCCAAAAGGAACTCGAAGGTCCCACCAAGGATAGACCCGCATATTGAGACGCTTTTGCAAGGTGGATATCATTACATTAACATTACATAATAGATGGGATACATACATAAGGCATACAATGCCACATGAATACAACATCATCATACATAAGATCAACATCTGACTACGGATGAAACACAAACAGAAACTCAAACAACATCCACCCTGCTAGCCCAGGCTGCCGACCTGGAACCTATCCCCTGATCGAAGAAGTAGAAGAAGAACTCAACGCAAGCAAGCATCGCTCTCGCGTCATGGTCATCGCCTGACCTGTACCTGCAACTGTTGTTGTAGTAATCTGTGAGCCACGAGAACTCAGCAATTCCATTACCATGGGTATCAAGACTAGCAAAGCTTAATGGGAAAGGAAGGGGTAAAGTGGTGAGGTTGCAGCAGCGACTAAGCAATGTATGGTGGCTAACATACGCAAATAAGAGCGAGAAGAGAAGCAAAGGAACGGTCGTGAAGCTAGCAATGATCAAGAGGTGATCCTGAACACCTACTTACGTCAATCATAACACGGAAACCGTGTTCACTTCCCGGACTCCGCCGAAAAGAGACCATCACGGCTACACACGCGGTTGATGCGTTTTAATTCGGATCTGGTGTCAAGTTATCTACAACCGGACATTAACAGATTCCCATCTGCCTATGACCGCAGGCACGGCTTTCGAAAGATTATACCCTGCAGGGGTGTCCCAACTTAGCCCATGACAAGCTCTCGCGATCAACGAAGGAATAGACCTTCTCCTAGGAAGACCCGATCAGACTCGAAATCCCGGTTTACAAGACATTTCGACAATGGTAAAACAAGACCAGCAAAGCCGCCCGATGCACCGACAATCCCGATAGGAGCTGCACATATCTTGTTCTCAGGGCAACACCGGATAGGTCAGCCTATGAGTAAAACCAGCCCTCGAGTTGCTCCGAGGTGGCCCCGCAGTCTGCCCGGTTCGGACCAACACTTAGACAAGCACTGGCCCGGGGGGGCTAAAATAAAGATGACCCTCGGGTTGGCCGACCCAAGGGAAAGGGATAGGTGGTGGTGAGGCAAATGGTAAAACCAAGGTTGGGCCTTGCTGGAGGAGTTTTATTCAAAGCGAACTGTCAAGGGGGTCCCATAAATCACCCGACCGCGTAAGGAACGCAAAATCCGGAAACATAACACTGGTATGACGGAAACTAGGGCGGCAAGAGTGGAACAAAACACCATGCAAAAAGGCCGAGTCTTCCATCCTTTACCAAGTATATAGAAGGATTAATAATATAAAAGATATTGTGATATCCCAACCAAAATCCTGTCCACCATGGAGCAATCTTCAACTTCACCTGCAACTAGCAACGCTATAAGAGGGGCTGAGCAAAGCGGTAACATAGCCAAGCAACGGTTTGCTAGGAAGGGTATCAAAGGTTAGAGGTTCATGGCAATTTGGGATGGCTTGATAAACAGGTGATAGGTAGCGCAGCATAGCGATAGAACGAAGCAACTAGCATAGCAATGATAGTAGTGAGATCCAGGGTAGCGGTCATCTTGCCTGAAATCCCGCAAGGAGAAAGAACGAGTCCATGAAGAAGACGAACGGGAGTAGTCGAACGAATCCTCACAACTCCGGAACGAAACCGAAGGCAACCCGGAAAGAAGCAAACAACATGGTAAACAAACATCACATAAACATGGCATGATGCACAACCAAGTATGATGCATGACCAGTTCAATGAGGCATGGCATGGCAAAGTGCAACAAGCAATACTACAAGTTAATTGGAGCACAATATGCAACGAGTTGCCTATTGACGAAACACCACATCTGAGTTATTTAGTTTGCTCTCGTTTAGGTACACAACAATGTTAAATTTTGTTAAACATGGCAAGGGGTGAAGCATATGAAAATTACCTATCTAGGCAAGTTTAAATGAGGCCGGAAGAACAAAACAACAATTCAGGAAATCCTCATGTGTAATTTATGAATTTGGTACTGTTCTGCCCTAAACACAATTTTAGAGTTGTTAAACAGTAAAACAAAGTGGACCATGTTAATCTAGGCATTTTTCCACCCCATTTACATATAAAGTTTATTTAAAATGGAGCTACGGTTATTTAGTTATGAAATAAATCATTTTAGCATGGCATTTATGCAAATTAATGCAAACAGCAATTTAAACATTTTAATATGGGATGAAAATGACATATTATTAATCTACACAATTTTCTGAGCATTTTACATATATAAATTATTTTAATCCGATGCACAGTTTGAGAGATATTAAATGCATGATGCTTAGGGGGTTTTCTGTAAAACAGGCAGTCTCTGGATAATGGAAAAATTCACAGCGCATGGAAAAAAACTACATGGGCCGTAACTGGAGCTACATGAACAAGGCAGCTCACCATGGGCTCTTGGCCCGGCTGGAGATGAGGAGGCCCAAGCGGTGCAGATCTGGGGAGGCCGGTGGCTGGGCCGGCGCGCTAGGCGCATGCTGGGCCGGGCCCACGTGGACGCTGGAGGAGCTCGTCCTCCTCCCGCCCGATGCAGAGGACGCAGGGCACGGCGGCGCTGGAGGCGGAGGCAATGGGTTCCGGCAGGGGCGGAGGCCGGGGATGGCCGGGACGGACGGGAACGGGTGGATCCGGGCCTGGGGACCCCGGATCCGGCGAGACTTGAGGACTAAGAAGCTGGCGACGAGGTTCTCTGGCGGCGGCGGCGGATCTGCACTTGAGGACGAACGGGCTGCGTATCCGGATTCGTCTTGTCGTTGAGCAACTTTCATGTACAAAGTATTTTCATCCGAGGTACGGTTTATTTTATATGATTTTCTAAAGTTTTAAATCATTTTTAGAATTTATTTAATTAATTTAATTCAACATTATCCAGAACAGTGCATGCTGACGTCATCATGACGTCAGCAGTCAACAGAGGTGTTGACTGGTCAAACTGACGTGTGGGTCCAATGGGACCCACTTGTCATACTCTGTTTAGTTTTATTAGGATTTAACTAATCTAATTAATGTTTAATTAACCTAACAAGTTAATCTATACATATACTAATTATAGACTCCTAAGAAATTACCACGTTAATTAGAAATTACGAGCCGTTAATCTCGTGGGACCGAATTATTACGGACTAGATCTTACGAAATTGTCTGGGGTTCATAAAAAAAAACAAATTATGGTTGCTCACGAGTTATGGTTGTGCAAGTCGTTCTCTCCTTAGACTCTTCACGTCTCTCTTATAAAGAAATAGGATATGAAATCTGTGCGTTGATTCTTACTTCTAAACCATCACAGGATCTGACGTAATAAAAAACCCTCACAGGATCCTACGGGGTCTCCTCTTTCCCCGCACATGCCTTCTCCTTCGGCATGTCCGCCGCCGCCGAATCCTTCCTCACGCTCAGGGTGGCTTTATAGTACGGGGCTTGGCAGCAGCGTGCGTTCCCATCTCCACCTGCCATCCTTCGTCGTCAGTTGGAACTTGAAAGCCATGGGCATGAGGCCCCCAAGGTGTATGTCCACATGCAGCAGCGAGGAGGAAGCTGCTCAGCCGGTGCTAGGGCAGCAAGGCTGATTCAAGTGCCGTCCGTCGTCTGGAACGCAGCGTGGTCGTAATCTCTTCCCACTTCGTCCCACGCCCTAATACCAACGTTGTCATCTCCATAGCCTGCTCCACAGGCCAAGGCGGCAACTGCTTTTTTCTCTTTTGCAGATTCGATGTCCTTCTCATACTATGGTGGAGAATCAGATGGGTAGATGTCACCAACGGCAGGAGAGGAGTCCTATTCTTTTTTAGTTGGGGGACGAACAAGACGGCGGCAAGCACACCTTACTGCTACTGGAGAAGGAATAATTAGTCCATGACTCCTATTTGCACTTGGCACTCATGCATACTTTCTTGCCGGAAAAACAACAGCAGCACCCACCTCCGGTAATTGATCTTACTCAATATATTTATAGTTGTGTGTCACAACCTATTTATGGGTCAAATTTAGGATCAGGCGAGGCAGACCTCCAAACTATGTACGATTTTCTATCCCAATGGTGTGTTGAACTCTTATTTATGAACGAACTAGATTGCTATGTGGTGCTAAACTGAACCTATACCCATGAGTATAACTGCAGCACGTGTGACTGAAATTCTTTTCTAAGGTAATCAGTTTGTATGTTATTATTCATAGTGTAAGTATAAATGTATGTTTTGATATCACTCAAATCCAGCAGGCTAGCACTAGCGTCTAGGCAAGGTCAACCCAACTCAATCCTGATCTGGCCACACAATAGAGAGACCCAATTTGACTAAATCGTAAAACATACGGAACCTTTACCCAATGGAGCTGTTAGAATTACCTGGTCGCCATGGCCATGGAGGATATCACAGGGAAGAGGCTTGCCATGGAGGGTGTCACCCCTAAATATTACTCATCGGCCAGGCCTGAACATAGTGAGGAACGGGCTAAATTTTACGTTCTCACCGCTTCAAATTCCTCATGGCAGGACATGTTGTCACTTCCTAGAAGAAAGTGGAGATCGTGTCCGAAGAGGAAGATGATGCAAGCATCACTGCTAATCTGAAACAATGAGGCAACACATAAAGATGATAGGTATCCTATGTGCAATAGTATCAGTACATCTCCATACACATACTACACATGCCTTTCAGGCAGCCGGCTATTGGCATGTTCATCAACGACTTCGATGACAGAGATCCATCAGCAACTTTGATGACGGCGAGATCGACCTGGCACTGCAGAACTCTGTCTAAATCAGCAACATATTGTTTCTCTATGAGATACAATCGTTGCAATCAGTCTGAGCTTATTTATTGCTATATTTCGCAATGCACTCTTAGGTGTTTGATGAATCGTTACCTTGCCTTGCCAAGACGTCTCTCTGTTAATAACGCATGCATAACCAAGTCCTCCACTTAGATCCCACACAAGGCTCTCCATTCTGGGATCTCAGCCTGATAAGTTAAGCAACACGTTCACTCTTCCATATCAGATCCAGAATTACTTTATTTTGCTTGGTTTCTTATTACTTACTGTAAAAACATGAAACATTGGTATATGCTCATTATATTTAACATACACACCCTGGAAACTTATTTTGGTACGTACTAACAATAGTCCATTTATTACGGTGCCTTCAGTATCGATGAAAATAGATGTGTATATTTTTTCTATTTCTAACGTGCAGGTACGGCATTCAAGCAATGTAAGGAGTAACGCCATAATCAGTAAAAAAAATAATCACTAATGGAATAATGCATGGTAACTTTCCAGTTCAAACTCATATTTGATTGGTCATTTCTTTTCTTTTGCCTACTAACAGGTATGAGCTTGATAATTTTGGGCTCTTCACATACTATATCAGCATATAATTGTAACAACCCGACACATGGTGAAGTAATTTTGGAAGGAAAGTTAGAGCTTTCAGTTGAGTGATTTCTTCAGACCCAATGGGAATGTGATTAAATACAAAAAATAAAAAATTAGGCCCAATGACAGCGGGCAAGGCTCCCACTGACGGGATTATATACAGTGCATTTTTTTCCTCTTCCGTGTGCAATGTTTTCTTGATTAATCTATCTAAAATATACCTCCTCCTTTTCTTATGTTGGTCTGAGTGGAAGGGGATGCCCCTGCCGGCCTCTTGAAGTTAAAGAATACATGTACTCTAATTTCACTTTCATACATATGTTTCTACTATATTTCTACAGCATGGTGTGAGGTATTGTAAAAAAGCATAATTTTGCACTTTGTAACTAATAACTTGATTTTTGTTGCCAATTGATTTCAATCTGTATATGAATTATTCCCTTTATTATTGTTACTATATTAAGTGATAATAAGCTGATCTTAGCCTTCATGTGATCATTGTGTGCTATGTTTAAAAACTAGCTCTAAGTGGTAGTATTCTAGATTTGTAGGGCTGTATTGCTCGCTTGATTCGTACATTTCTTTCAGTTGTCGTTGCTTAGAACTTATTTCACTAAATTTATTCAAATCTAACTAGCTCTTTCCTGTATAGTATTGTTCTATCCCTGTTGGTGCGGGTGTATAACAGGGCATCATGGATTCATTAGCGTTGCATGCTTCTTTTCCAATGGAGATACGCCACTGTACCATGATTTACTTACTATTCCAGAACTGATTTTATCATACATTTTTTCTAAAAAATTATTCTATTCACCAAATATGATTTTTCCTTGGATGATTATATTTCCATTTTCATTTCTCTGTTTGAATTAGATAAAGAAAATAACATAAATTCTTAGTAAAAAAGTAACTGTTAATTTGGTAGGAATAATAGTTTGATTAATGTTATTATTATACTCCACATGGTCTTACAAAAATATACTACTATATGACACAATTCGAGAATCATGCATCCATAAAAAAATCATTCCAGGAATCATCGGTGGAATATATTTGCGATTGGGACTTTGGGGATGCAACAAACTTTACATGTTTTTAGCGATAATTCATTGCAAGGGCATACCTAAGTCCTTCCACACTTTATTTCCTTTAAAATGTGTATTTAAAAGAATGGCTATGCTCCTTTTTTTATGACCGCACGGGTTTACGACTAGTATATAGTAAGGGGGCTAGGGTTAGGGGGTTTGAGGCCGTTTCGGAGCCGTTCGATCTCGATCGGACAGTCCGGAGCGGACGGGGGGTTAGGTGGGCTGCAGGTGGGCTGTGACGAGAGGGTCTGGACCGAGGGGAGAGAAGAGATAGCAGCCCGGCACGGGTTTTCGGAGACCGAAAACACCCGACGAATAAGCCGGCAACGGTGCCGCTATACATTTAACGGTTGGGCTATAAAATGAACTCCGAATGCGACGAAACTTGGCAGGCGGTCTGTCTACACTATAATAAGACCGCACGACAAGTTGCAACCCATTCCTAGAACATTTTTATGCCACTTATAAAATAATATTTCGGGGGTGCCGCGGGCGCGTGCGAGTGTGGTCGGGCTCAGAACGTACAACGGAGAGAAACGGCGGAACCCGAACGGATGCAAGTTTTATGAAAGAGATGTTGATGCAATGCGAATGATGACATGAGACGAGATGCATAACAAGAACCAAATGCAAAACAACAGACAAAACCCAACCACGGAGGAAATAATAAATCACATAGCCGGA
Source organism: Triticum aestivum (assembly GCF_018294505.1). Classification (NCBI taxonomy): domain Eukaryota; kingdom Viridiplantae; phylum Streptophyta; class Magnoliopsida; order Poales; family Poaceae; genus Triticum; species Triticum aestivum. Next base: position 20,555,472 of record NC_057798.1, on the reverse strand, counting down.
AATGGCATGAGTCGGAGTTACGAATATGGAAAGTTGTATCCGGGGCGTTACAACACTCCACCACTATGAGAGGATCTCGTCCCGAGATCTAGGATGGCACCGGAGGGAAAAGGAAGAGGAAGAGAAGAGGTAAAACTAAGTTGCTTCTTTGACGAATGAGTGAAACCACGAACCTTGAGAGGTTGAGAAATATGAAAGAAAGAAAACAACGAAGATGAACAAGATTGCAAACAATCTTTTAGAAAAAAAGGAACAAGGAACATTACGAGAACTTGAAGGTTGCAAAGACATGAATCAAGAGTTTAATGGACAAGATAGAATTCGAAACCACTCCGGTTAAAACAAGATGAGAGAGGAAGAATTCGGGCAGCACTCCGGTTGAACATGGAAGGAATATAATTTGAACTTGGCAAAATGAAAGCACTTGGATGAGACTCCGGTTAAAAGAGGAATCATAGACACAACACTCCGGTTAAATGGATAAGCATGAAAAGAACACGGTCCTCACAATTCAAGATGATGACAGAAGAGAGCAACATCACATTGCCTCCGAAAGAAGGAATAGAAGATAGATCATTGGAATAACAGAATGGATAAGAAAATGCTAACTTGTGCCACAAATGAGCTTGGAAAGCACCCTTCCAAGATGGTTACAACGGGGTTGTTGGAAAACCAACAACGAAAAGAATAAGATTGTAGTGGGCTTATGGAAACATCTCAAGACTATGAGATGACATTCTGCCACTAACGAAAAACAATTGCTTGTTTGAGATCAACGAAGAGATGAAAAACCTCTTTCACCGAGAAGGATATGGAGAAAGCTTGGATCAATGATAAGCACCACAAGTAGCAACATTCCCAATGGAAGGTTTTAGGTGAAATATGACACAAGATAACTCCAACGAAGAGATTAATATGGGTTGAAACAATTCATGATCGAAGAGAAAATGATGGTTTCACAATATCTCATTCTTGACAACTTGTGAATCATGAAACTTGAAGGGAAACTGTCAAGAATGATATAACACCATCTCAAAAGATAAGGTAGGAGAATTGCACCTCAAAATGCAAGATGAAGAATACTTGAACTCCTCAAAATAAAACATGTGTTGAGCACCATGTTTATTTTAGAGTATAGCTTGGCGGATCATAACTTCGAGAGAAATCTTCAAGAACAATTGAAGAATGAAGAGAATCATTGATGAACCACCATGTAGAGCCTCCATAGAGAACTTCGGTAATAAAAGGATGATAGAAAGAAAGAGAAGTTGAAAACACAAGGTGAAGCCTTGCGATGATTTAGATGGAGCTTCACGACGAGATAACCGAGAGAACTTGGAACTCCGGAAAGAAAAGATGAACACTAGAACCGAGAATTACTTCATCATGAACAATCTCTGGAAGAAAAGAATTAATCACTTGGATGAAACAAGAATAAGAATTATGTCATGCCTATCCTTCACCAATTTAAATTGATGACAAGCAACGGATTTGGCATACTAATTATACTCGTAGAAAGAATTAAGAGAGATATAGCATAAACTTCAGAAGGTATTGATGGAACCACCGGTGGGATTTGGAAACAACGAATGAATTGATATGATAACAAAGGAAGTGAAATCTTGAACGAACCGCCGTAAAAATTGGAAAAGAGAGTAGCAAAGGCACAATTCAACGGGAAGAATTGGAAAACGAATGAAGATACTTGAGGGGATTTAGATACAAGTGAACGAAGAGATCACGAGCTTATTAGAGAATACTTGAATGATGCACCGGTAGAATATGGAGAAGGAGAGCTAAAAGCTGAGAATGAATAAACCCGAAATGATGGCCTTCGGAGGAAAGAAATGGAAACAACTCATGAAATGCTCCGGATGGTTGAAAAGAATTCTCACAATCGAAAACAATTATGAGAGGATGGCATCAAGCTTGAACTACGCCTCTTTGGAAGAACGGGTAAGGATTTAAGAGGAACTCTTCTTCGGTCTTCAAAATCCGAGAATGACGAGGAGAAACACCACCATGAATTGTTGAGACACTCCGGAAGGATTAAAAGAAAAAGGTTGAGCCAAAGATGAAAAGAATTTGAAAGCGATCTTGGACAAGGCATATGACTGATGGAATCCATTCTTACGTCACACTCTGAAAAGAATTTGGGAATAGCTCCGGTAAAATAAAAGAGTCGGGTAAGATCCTGGGAAAAGACCTGTGGGTTAAGGCCCACTCAAAAGAAAACACCGCTTAACAATTTTGAAGAGAGGTTGCACCGGTAGAATTAAATGGCTTGAATGAGATAACAATCTCCAAATAGCTTGAACGGATTAAGATTGGAAACACAAATCTTCTGAGATATCTTCAACACTCTGTAACAAATGAATAGCAAGAGGTGAGTGATTGAGAGGTGCACCGGCATGAGAAAAATTTGACACGAGGAAAGGAATATGATCAACACTGAAAGCTTGAATTGGATCCACCGGAGAAGAAACAACAATGAAGGATGATGAACTTGAAACTGTTGAGCATCTTCATGGGAAATCACCGGATAAGAACATTGAAAGAAAAGAATGAAGAGACTTCTCTCAAATAAAAGGATACATGATTAATAAATCTGGGTCCTTGAAGAAAAAGGGTGGGAGGGCGGGAAATATAGGCAACTTGGGGACGGATGAAACCAACACCGGTGAGAAAACTTAGAGTTGATCTTGCGGATGTTGAAAATGATCGGATCCACTTGAAGAGAAGCACACCGGTTGGAAAAGAGTTGACATGATGACCTCGATGATCAAAAGGATTAGTACTCCCATAGAAATATGAGAACACCGTTCGAAAAGGTATGGACTCAACACTTGACATTGAAGCAACTCGAATACCACAAATAAAACAAAACAAAGGATTTCGCTTGCAGAATAAGCCGGAACAAATACATATGATAGAGATTTACCCAATCCCATAGCATGCATCTGTCGGAAAGATATCCTAGGAGCTACTAGAATTCCCACCTATAAACTCCCGAAACTTTCTGGTAATGCAATCTGGTGTTGGGGATACAGGGGAAGCAATAAATATCTCACCCAAACTAACAATACCTACATCCAAGATGTATCCATCCGTCAACACATAACCAAGAAACCTTCGGAAATCGTGTACCTCAACCTTCGAAAAGCATCCGTTATACGAGCTATGGCAATACTCCCGAACTCCCGCCCCAGTACTGGGTGGCGTCGAGGTTATCTCACCAACAACTGCATAAAAGAGATTTTTCGATGTCGGCAAAACTCAGGTATTCCAGAACTTAAAACGATAAAATTGTGACGACAACACCTCGGAGCTCAACTCCCCGGGTCAAAGCCACATAATAGACAGGAGGCACCAAGAACAATGTTCTCGTCACAAAACCATCGGAACAATTCCAAGATACACGTGTGATCCTAAAAAAAATTTAGTGAAATTTGAGGAGAGGAAAAACAAAACATCTACGTCAGGAGACCTCACCAGAGCGACGAAGGGACTGAGGAGTAAAAAGTATCCTACTCTCCGATATATATAATCCTAAGACTCAAAATAGTTTTCTTCTAGACTCAACAACGGCCAACAAACAAGGGGGCTCCTATGGACGGTCGAGGCTCTGATACCAACTTGTCACGCCCAATATGCGACCCTATCCAAAAGGAACTCGAAGGTCCCACCAGGGATAGACCCGCATATTGAGACGCTTTTGCAAGGTGGATATCATTACATCAACATTACATAATAGATGGGATACATACATAAGGCATACAATGCCACATGAATACAACATCATCATACATAAGATCAACATCCGACTACGGATGAAACACAAACAGAAACTCAAACGACATCCACCCTGCTAGCCCAGGCTGCCGACCTGGAACCTATCCCCTGATCGAAGAAGCAGAAGAAGAACTCAATGCAAGCAAGCATCGCTCTAGCGTCATGATCATCGCATAACCTGTACCTGCAACTGTTGTTGTAGTAATCTGTGAGCCACGAGGACTCAGCAATCACTACAGAGCTTACGTCTGATAGTTTGATGGGCCTGTTGTGCGTAAATATACATCTAAGCTAATAAAAAAATTGTAGCTATTTTAATGTAATTACAAAACAAATATTATCATTGTTTCTATGATATCAACAATATATTTAAGAATTGATAGACGTTGGTGTTGCATTTGTTGCATGTCCATTTTCTTCTTCGCCCCCCCCCCCCTATGTTCAAATCCTGGCTCCGCCCCTGACCGTGAGTACTCATCCAAAGTACTCGCAAGCAAGGAGCTACACTACATATGCATGGGTATATGTGTAAAGGGCCATATCAGTGGACTGAACTGCAGAATGCCAGAATAAGAGGGGGATAGTTAGTCCTATCGAAGACTATGCTTCTGGCAGCCTCCGTCTTGCAGCATGTAGAAGAGAGTAGATTGAAGTCCTCCAAGTAGCATCGCATAGCATAATCCTACCCGACGATCCTCCCCTCGTCGCCCTGTGGAAAAGAGATCACCGGGTTATCTGTGGAACTTATCCGGGTGTGTTTTATTAAGTATCCGGCTCTAGTTGTCATAAGGTCAAGGTACAACTCCGGGTCGTCCTTTTACCGAGGGACACGACTATTCGAATAGATAAACTTCCCTGCAGGGGTGCACCACATAACCCAACACGCTCGATCCCATTTTGCCGGACACACTTTCCTGGGTCATGCCCGGCCTCGGAAGATCAACACGTCGCAGCCCCACCTAGGCACAACAGAGAGGTCAGCACGCCGATCTAAATCCTATGCGCACAGGGGTCCGGGCCCATCGTCCATTACACACCTGCACGTTGTGTACGCGGCCGGTGAGCAGACCTAGCAACCTCCATTACAAATGAAGTTGCGTTAACGCAGTCCAACCCAGCGAGTGCCGCTCAGTCGCTGACGTCATGAAGGCTTCGGCTGATACCACGACGTCGAGTGCCCATATCTTTCCCGCATAGTTGGTTAATGCATATAGCCAGTAACCAGACTCAGATCAAATACCAAGATCTCGTTAAGCGTGTTATTATGAAGTAACCGCGGACGCCGACCAGGGCCAGGCCCACCTCTCGCCTAGGTGGTCTCAACCTGTCCTGTCGCTCCGCCACAAAGTAACAGTCGGGGGCCGTCGGGAGCCCAGGCCCACCTCTACCGGGATGGAGCCACCTGTCCTTCCCGCCCCCACATCGGAATCACTTGCGGGTACTCAACGAGCTGACCCGACTTTAGTCACCATCTGTAGTATGTATATATGTATAGTATATACCCGTGATCACCTCCCAAGTGATCACGGCCTAATAGTATAGCATGGCAGACTGACAAGAATGTAGGGCCACTGATGATAAACTAGCATCCTATACTAAGCATTTAGGATTGCGGGTATGGTATTAATGACTGTAGCAACAATGACAGGCTATGCAATAGAATAGGAGTAACCGAACAGTAACATGCTACACTACTCTAATGCAAGCAGTATAGGGAAGAATAGGCCATATCTGGTGATCAAGGGGGGGCTTGCCTGGTTTCTCTGGCAAGTAGGAGGCGTCGTCAACACCATAGTCGAACTGGGCAGCATTAGCGTCGGTCTCGTAGTCTACCGGAGAGAAGAGGGGGAAGAAACAGTAAATACAATGCAAACATAAGCATGACGACGCATGACATGACAATGAGTGGGGTTATGTGTGCCCTAACGCGGTAGTAGGTGATACCGGCGAAAGGGGGAAACATCCGGGAAAGTATCCCCGGTGTTTCGCATTTTTGGACAGGTGATCCGGAGGGGGAAAGTTGCGTGTTCGATATGTTAGGAATGTGTGGCGGACGAACGGGCTGCATATCCGGATTCGTCTTGTCGTTCTGAGCAACTTTCATGTACAAAGTATTTTCATCCGAGGTACGGTTTATTTTATATGATTTTCTAAAGTTTTAAATCATTTTTAGAATTTATTTAATTAATTTAATTCAACATTATCCAGAACAGTGCATGCTGACGTCATCATGACGCCAGCAGTCAACAGAGGTGTTGACTGGTCAAACTGATGTGTGGGTCCAATGGGACCCACCTGTCATACTCTGTTTAGTTTTATTAGGATTTAACTAATCTAATTAATGTTTAATTAACCTAACAAGTTAATTAGATTAGTTAAATAGGATTAATTAACTTAATTAATTTACTAATTAATTAGTTAATTAATTTTATTAATTCATTTTTATTTACCTTTTCCTTTTCTTTTACGTTCTGTGGTGGAGCCCTCTTGTCATAGGGCCAGGGGTTAACGGGGCGGGTGCTGGGTGCGGGCGCTCGTGCCTGAGGCCACCAGGGGGCGGGGAACACCCGGGCGCCCAGGAGGGCGCGCTCCAGCGGCCATGACGTGGTCGGAGCCGCGGGGAAGGGACCGGTGACCGGAGGCAGCATAGAAGGGCGAGGTGGGACCGGCAGGATAGGTAGGCAGGGGAGGCGGAGCTGCACGTCAGCAGAAGCGGAGGTGGGACGGACGGTGGCAACAGGAGCAGCAGATGCAGGGGAGGCGTGGCCGGCGGTCTTGCTACAGGGGGCGGCGACGCGAGAAACCGAGGCGTCAGGGGCAGGCATGCGCGGCGCAGGGCGCACGGCCATGGCAGCAGGCACGACCGGGAGGAGGCCACGGTGGCACACTGGTGCGGGCACGGCGGGAGTGGGTCGAGGCAGAGGCGGGGCGCGCGTCCGCCGCGGCGAGCGCGCGTAGGCGCGTGGTGACTGGGAGGGACGGGGATAGAGGAGGGGCGCGTGCTCACTGTGGCCGTAGGGGAGTAGCAGTGGGGCGCGGGGAGGAAGACGGGGACGACCGGCGATGGGGAGGCAGTCCGGTGGGGAGGAGGAAGCAGGCCGGCGGGGTTGCTCCGGCGACGCGGTCGGGCGCTGACGACGATGACCGACGGCGTTGGGTTGGTGACGAGGTGAGGCCGTGGCTTCAGGCAGCGCCGCTTGAGGGAGAGGAGGGGGTGCGAAGGAGTCCAGGAGGGGCGGGGCCGGCGCCGGCGAAGACGGTGGGGCGGCTCCGGTGAGGTGGCGTCACGGGGGAGGATGGAGGCGTGGCTGGGCGGCAACGGGCGGCGGGGCGGGGCGTGCTGGGGTCGCGCAGAGCGAGCGTGTCACGCCCAATATGCGACCCTATCCAAAAGGAACTCGAAGGTCCCACCAAGGATAGACCCGCATATTGAGACGCTTTTGCAAGGTGGATATCATTACATCAACATTACATAATAGATGGGATACATACATAAGGCATACAATGCCACATGAATACAACATCATCATACATAAGATCAACATCTGACTACGGATGAAACACAAACAGAAACTCAAACAACATCCACCCTGCTAGCCCAGGCTGCCGACCTGGAACCTATCCCCTAATCGAAGAAGTAGAAGAAGAACTCAACGCAAGCAAGCATCGCTCTCGCGTCATGGTCATCGCCTGACCTGTACCTGCAACTGTTGTTGTAGTAATCTGTGAGCCACGAGAACTTAGCAATTCCATTACCATGGGTATCAAGACTAGCAAAGCTTAATGGGAAAGGAAGGGGTAAAGTGGTGAGGTTGCAGCAGCGACTAAGCAATGTATGGTGGCTAAGATACGCAAATAAGAGCGAGAAGAGAAGCAAAGGAACGGTCGTGAAGCTAGCAATGATCAAGAGGTGATCCTGAACACCTACTTACGTCAATCATAACACGGAAACCGTGTTCACTTCCCGGACTCCGCCGAAAAGAGACCATCACGGCTACACACGCGGTTGATGCGTTTTAATTCAGATCTGGTGTCAAGTTATCTACAACCGGACATTAACAAATTCCCATCTGCCTATGACCGCAGGCACGGCTTTCGAAAGATTATACCCTGCAGGGGTGTCCCAACTTAGCCCATGACAAGCTCTCGCGATCAACGAAGGAATAGACCTTCTCCTAGGAAGACCCGATCAGACTCGAAATCCCGGTTTACAAGACATTTCGACAATGGTAAAACAAGACCAGCAAAGCCGCCCGATGCGCCGACAATCCCGATAGGAGCTGCACATATCTCGTTCTCAGGGCAACACCGGATAGGTCAGCCTACGAGTAAAACCAGCCCTCGAGTTGCTCCGAGGTGGCCCCGCAGTCTGCCCGGTTCGGACCAACACTTAGACAAGCACTGGCCCGGGGGGGCTAAAATAAAGATGACCCTCGGGTTGGCCGACCCAAGGGAAAGGGATAGGTGGTGGTGAGGCAAATGGTCAAACCAAGGTTGGGCCTTGCTGGAGGAGTTTTATTCAAAGCGAACTGTCAAGGGGGTCCCATAAATCATCCAACCGCGTAAGGAACGCATAATCCGGAAACATAACACTGGTATGACGGAAACTAGGGCGGCAAGAGTGGAACAAAACACCATGCAAAAAGGCCGAGTCTTCCATCCTTTACCAAGTATATAGATGGATTAATAATATAAGAGATATTGTGATATCCCAACCAAAATCATGTCCACCATGGAGCAATCTTCAACTTCACCTGCAACTAGCAACGCTATAAGAGGGGTTGAGCAAAGCGGTAACATAGCCAAGCAACGGTTCGCTAGGAAGGGTATCAAAGGTTAGAGGTTCATGGCAATTTGGGATGGTTTGATAAACAGGTGATAGGTAGCGCAGCATAGCGATAGAACGAAGCAACTAGCATAGCAATGATAGTAGTGAGATCTAGGGTAGCGGTCATCTTGCCTGAAATCCCGCAAGGAGAAAGAACGAGTCCATGAAGAAGACGAACGGGAGTAGTCGAACGAATCCTCACAACTCCGGAACGAAACTGAAGGCAACCCGGAAAGAAGCAAACAACATGGTAAACAAACATCACATAAACATGGCATGATGCACAACCAAGTATGATGCATGACCGGTTCAATGAGGCATGGCATGGCAAAGTGCAACAAGCAATACTACAAGTTAAGTGGAGCACAATATGCAACGAGTTGCCTATTGACGGAACACCACATCTGAGTTATTTAGTTTGCTCTCGTTTAGGTACACAGCAATGTTAAATGTTGTTAAACATGGCAAGGGGTGAAGCATATGAAAATTACCTATCTAGGCAAGTTTAAATGAGGCCGGAAGAACAAAACAACAATTCCGGAAAATCCTCATGTGTAATTTATGATTTTGGTACTGTTCTGCCCTAAACACAATTTTAGAGTTGTTAAACAGTAAAACAAAGTGGACCATGTTAATCTATGCATTTTTCCACCCCATTTACATATAAAGTTTATATAAAATGGAGCTACGGTTATTTAGTTATGAAATAAATCATTTTAGCATGGCATTTATGCAAATTAATGCAAACAGCAATTTAAACATTTTAATATGGGATGAAAATGACATATTATTAATCTACACAATTTTGTAAGCATTTTACATATATAAATTATTTTAATCCGATGCACAGTTTGAGAGATATTAAATGCATGATGCTTAGGGGGTTTTCTGTAAAACAGGCAGTCTCTGGATAATGGAAAAATTCACAGCGCATGGAAAAAAACTACATGGGCCGTAACTGGAGCTACATGAACTAGGCAGCTCACCATGGGCTCTTGGCCCGGCTGGAGATGAGGAGGCCCAAGCGGTGCAGATCTGGGGAGGCCGGTGGCTGGGCCGGCGCGCTAGGCGCATGCTGGGCCGGGCCCACGCGGACGCTGGAGGAGCTCGTCCTCCTCCCGCCCGATGCAGAGGACGCAGGGCACGGCGGCGCTGGAGGCGGAGGCAATGGGTTCCGGCAGGGGCGGAGGCCGGGGATGGCCGGGACGGACAGGAACGGGTGGATCCGGGCCTGGGGACCCCGGATCCGGCGAGACTTGAGGACTAAGAAGCTGGCGACGAGGTTCTCTGGCGGCGGCGGCGGATCTGCACTTGAGGACGAACGGGCTGCGTATCCGGATTCGTCTTGTCGTTGAGCAACTTTCATGTACAAAGTATTTTCATCCGAGGTACGGTTTATTTTATATGATTTTCTAAAGTTTTAAATCATTTTTAGAATTTATTTAATTAATTTAATTCAACATTATCCAGAACTGTGCATGCTGACATCATCATGACGTCAGCAGTCAACAGAGGTGTTGACTGGTCAAACTGACGTGTGGGTCCAATGGGACCCACTTGTCATACTCTGTTTAGTTTTATTAGGATTTAACTATTCTAATTAATGTTTAATTAACCTAACAAGTTAATCTATACCTATATTAATTATAGACTCCCAAGAAATTACCACGTTAATTAGAACTTACGAGCCATTAATCTCGTGGGACCGAATTATTACGGTCTAGATCTTACGAAATTGTCTGGGGTTCATCAAAAAAAAAACAAATTATGGTTGCTCACGAGTTATGGTTGTGCAAGTCGTTCTCTCCTTATACTCTTCACGTTTCTCTTATAAAGAAATAGGATATGAAATCTGTGCGTTGATTCTTACTTCTAAACCATCACAGGATCTGACGTAATAAAAAACCCTCACAGGATCCTACGGGGTCTCCTCTTTCCCCGCACATGCCTTCTCCTTCGGCATGTCCGCCGCCGCCGAATCCTTCCTCACGCTCAGGGTGGCTTTGTAGTACGGGGCTTGGCAGCAGCGTGCGTTCCCATCTCCACTGCCATCCTTCGTCGTCAGTTGGAACTTGGAAGCCATGGGCATGAGGCCCCCAAGGTGTATGTCCACATGCAGCAGCGAGGAGGAAGCTGCTCAGCCGGTGCTAGGGCAGCAAGGCTGATTCAAGTGCCGTCCGTCGTCTGGAACCCAGCGTGGTCGTAATCTCTTCCCACTTCGTCCCACGCCCTAATACAACGTTGTCATCTCCATAGCCTGCTCCACAGGCCAAGGCGGCAACTGCTTTTTTCTCTTTTGCAGATTCGATGTGCTTCTCATACTATGGTGGAGAATCAGATGGGTAGATGTCACCAACGGCAGGAGAGGAGTCCTATTCTTTTTTAGTTGGGGGACGAACAAGACGGCGGCAAGCACACCTTACTGCCACTGGAGAAGGAATAATTAGTCCATGACTCCTATTTGCACTTGGCACTCATGCATACTTTCTTGCCGGAAAAACAACAGCAGCACCCACCTCCGGTAATTGATCTTACTCAATATATTTATAGTTGTGTGTCAGAACCTATTTATGGGTCAAATTCAGGATCAGGCGAGGCAGACCTCCAAACTATGTACGATTTTCTATCCCAATGGTGTGTTGAACTCTTATTTATGAACGAACTAGATTGCTATGTGGTGCTAAACTGAACCTATACCCATGAGTATAACTGCAGCACGTGTGACTGAAATTCTTTTCTAAGGTAATCAGTTTGTATGTTATTATTCATAGTGTAAGTATAAATGTATGTTTTGATATCACTCAAATCCAGCAGGCTAGCACTAGCGACTAGGCAAGGTCAACCCAACTCAACCCTGATCTGGCCACACAATAGAGAGACCCAATTTGACTAAATCGTAAAACATACGGAACCTTTACCCAATGGAGCTGTTAGAATTACCTGGTCGCCATGGCCATGGAGGATATCACAGGGAAGAGGCTTGCCATGGAGGGTGTCACCCCTAAATATTACTCATCGGCCAGGCCTGAACATAGTGAGGAACGGGCTAAATTTTACGTTCTCACCGCTTCAAATTCCTCATGGCAGGACATGTTGTCACTTCCTAGAAGAAAGTGGAGATCGTGTCCGAAGAGGAAGATGATGCAAGCATCACTGCTAATCTGAAACAATGAGGCAACACATAAAGATGATAGGTATCCTATGTGCAATAGTATCAGTACATCTCCATACACATACTACACATGCCTTTCAGGCAGCCGGCTATTGGCATGTTCATCAACGACTTCGATGACAGAGATCCATCAGCAACTTTGATGACGGCGAGATCGACCTGGCACTGCACAACTCTGTCTAAATCAGCAACATATTGTTTCTCTATGAGATACAATCGTTGCAATCAGTCTGAGCTTATTTATTGCTATATTTCGCAATGCACTCTTAGGTGTTTGATGAATCGTTACCTTGCCTTGCCAAGACGTCTCTCTGTTAATAACGCATGCATAACCAAGTCCTCCACTTAGATCCCACACAAGGCTCTCCATTCTGGGATCTCAGCCTGATAAGTTAAGCAACACGTTCACTCTTCCATATCAGATCCAGAATTACTTTATTTTGCTTGGTTTCTTATTACTTACTGTAAAAACATGAAACATTGGTATATGCTCATTATATTTAACATACACACCCTGGAAACTTATTTTGGTACGTACTAACAATAGTCCATTTATTACGGTGCCTTCAGTATCGATGAAAATAGATGTGTATATTTTTTCTATTTCTAACGTGCAGGTACAGCATTCAAGCAATGTAAGGAGTAACGCCATAATCAGTAAAAAAATAATCACTAATGGAATAATGCATGGTAACTTTCCAGTTCAAACTCATATTTGATTGGTCATTTCTTTTCTTTTGCCTACTAACAGGTATGAGCTTGATAATTTTGGGCTCTTCACATACTATATCAGCATATAATTGTAACAACCCGACACATGGTGAAGTAATTTTGGAAGGAAAGTTAGAGCTTTCAGTTGAGTGATTTCTTCAGACCCAATGGGAATGTGATTAAATACAAAAAATAAAAAATTAGGCCCAATGACAGCGGGCAAGGCTCCCACTGACGGGATTATATACAGTGCATTTTTTTCCTCTTCCGTGTGCAATGTTTTCTTGATTAATCTATCTAAAATATACCTCCTCCTTTTCTTATGTTGGTCTGAGTGGAAGGGGATGCCCCTGCCGGCCTCTTGAAGTTAAAGAATACATGTACTCTAATTTCACTTTCATACATATGTTTCTACTATATTTCTACAGCATGGTGTGAGGTATTGTAAAAAAAGCATAATTTTGCACTTTGTAACTAATAACTTGATTTTTGTTGCCAATTGATTTCAATTTGTATATGAATTATTCCCTTTATTATTGTTACTATATTAAGTGATAATAAGCTGATCTTAGCCTTCATGTGATCATTGTGTGCTATGTTTAAAAACTAGCTCTAAGTGGTAGTATTCTAGATTTGTAGGGCTGTATTGCTCGCTTGATTCGTACATTTCTTTCAGTTGTCGTTGCTTAGAACTTATTTCACTAAATTTATTCAAATCTAACTAGCTCTTTCCTGTATAGTATTGTTCTATCCCTGTTGGTGCGGGTGTATAACAGGGCATCATGGATTCATTAGCGTTGCATGCTTCTTTTCCAATGGAGGTACGCCACTGTACCATGATTTACTTACTATTCCAGAACTGATTTTATCATACATTTTTTCTAAAAAATTATTCTATTCACCAAATATGATTTTTCCTTGGATGATTATATTTCCATTTTCATTTCTCTGTTTGAATTAGATAAAGAAAATAACATAAATTCTTAGTAAAAAAGTAACTGTTAATTTGGTAGGAATAATAGTTTGATTAATGTTATTATTATACTCCACATGGTCTTACAAAAATATACTACTATATGACACAATTCGAGAATCATGCATCCATAAAAAAATCATTCCAGGAATCATCGGTGGAATATATTTGCGATTGGGACTTTGGGCATGCAACAAACTTTACATGTTTTTAGCGATAATTCATTGCAAGGGCATACCTAAGTCCTTCCACACTTTATTTCCTTTAAAATGTGTATTTAAAAGAATGGCTATGCTCCTTTTTTTATGACCGCACGGGTTTACGACTAGTATATAGTAAGGGGGCTAGGGTTAGGGGGTTTGAGGCCGTTTCGGAGCCGTTCGATCTCGATCGTACGGTCCGGAGCAGAGGGGGGGTTAGGTGGGCTGCAGGTGGGCTGTGACGAGAGGGTCTGGACCGAGGGGAGAGAAGAGATAGCAGCCCGGCACGGGTTTTCGGAGACCAAAAACACCCGACGAATAAGCCGGCAACGGTGCCGCTATACATTTAACGGTTGGGCTATCAAATGAACTCCGAATGCGACGAAACTTGGCAGGCGGTCTGTCTACACTATAATAAGACCGCACGACAAGTTGCAACCCATTCCTAGAACATTTTTATGCCACTTATAAAATAATATTTCGGGGGTGCCGCGGGCGCGTGCGAGTGTGGTCGGGCTCAGAACGGACAACGGAGAGAAACGGCGGAACCCGAACGGATGCAAGTTTTATGAAAAAGATGCCGATGCAATGCGAATGATGACATGAGACGAGATGCATAACAAGAACCAAATGCAAAACAACAGACAAAACCCAACCACGGAGGAAATAATAAATCACATAGCCGGAAATGGCATGAGTCGGAGTTACGAATATGGAAAGTTGTATCCGGGGCGTTACAACACTCCACCACTATGAGAGGATCTCGTCCCGAGATCTAGGATGGCACCGGAGGGAAAAGGAAGAGGAAGAGAAGAGGTAAAACTAAGTTGCTTCTTTGACGAATGAGTGAAACCACGAACCTTGAGAGGTTGAGAAATATGAAAGAAAGAAAACAACGAAGATGAACAAGATTGCAAACAATCTTTTAGAAAAAAAAGGAACAAGGAACATTACGAGAACTTGAAGGTTGCAAAGACATGAATCAAGAGTTTAATGGACAAGATAGAATTCGAAACCACTCCGGTTAAAACAAGATGAGAGAGGAAGAATTCGGGCAGCACTCCGGTTGAACATGGAAGGAATATAATTTGAACTTGGCAAAATGAAAGCACTTGGATGAGACTCCGGTTAAAAGAGGAATGATAGACACAACACTTCGGTTAAATGGATAAGCATGAAAAGAACACGGTCCTCACAATTCAAGATGATGAGCGAAGAGAGCAACATCACATTGCCTCCGAAAGAAGGAATAGAAGATAGATCATTGGAATAACAGAATGGATAAGAAAATGCCAACTTGTGCCACAAATGAGCTTGGAAAGCACCCTTCCAAGATGGTTACAACGGGGTTGTTGGAAAACCAACAACGAAAAGAATAAGATTGTAGTGGGCTTATGGAAACATCTCAAGACTATGAGATGACATTCTGCCACTAACGAAAAACAATTGCTTGTTTGAGATCAACGAAGAGATGAAAAACCTCTTTCACCGAGAAGGATATGGAGAAAGCTTGGATCAATGATAAGCACCACAAATAGCAACATTCCCAATGGAAGGTTTTAGGTGAAATATGACACAAGATAACTCCAACGAAGAGATTAATATGGGTTGAAACAATTCATGATCGAAGATAAAATGATGGTTTCACAATATCTCATTCTTGACAACTTGTGAATCATGAAACTTGAAGGGAAACTGTCAAGAATGATATAACACCATCTCAAAAGATAAGGTAGGAGAATTGCACCTCAAAATGCAAGATGAAGAATACTTGAACTCCTCAAAATAAAACATGTGTTGAGCACCATGTTTATTTTAGAGTATAGCTTGGCGGATCATAACTTCGAGAGAAATCTTGAAGAACAATTGAAGAATGAAGAGAATCATTGATGAACCACCATGTAGAGCCTCCATAGAGAACTTCGGTAATAAAAGGATGATAGAAAGAAAGAGAAGTTGAAAACACAAGGTGAAGCCTTGCGATGATTTAGATGGAGCTTCACGACGAGATAACCGAGAGAACTTGGAACTCCGGAAAGAAAAGATGAACACTAGAACCGAGAATTACTTCATCATGAACAATCTCTGGAAGAAAAGAATTAATCACTTGGATGAAACAAGAATAAGAATTATGTCATGCCTATCCTTCACCAATTTAAATTGATGACAAGCAACGGATTTGGCATACTAATTATACTCGTAGAAAGAATTAAGAGAGATATAGCATAAACTTCAGAAGGTATTGATGGAACCACCGGTGGGATTTGGAAACAACGAATGAATTGATATGATAACAAAGGAAGTGAAATCTTGAACGAACCGCCGTAAAAATTGGAAAAGAGAGTAGCAAAGGCACAATTCAACGGGAAGAATTGGAAAACGAATGAAGATACTTGAGGGGATTTAGATACAAGTGAACGAAGAGATCACGAGCTTATTAGAGAATACTTGAATGATGCACCGGTAGAATATGGAGAAGGAGAGCTAAAAGCTGAGAATGAATAAACCCGAAATGATGGCCTTCGGAGGAAAGAAATGGAAACAACTCATGAAATGCTCCGGATGGTTGAAAAGAATTCTCACAATCGAAAACAATTATGAGAGGATGGCATCAAGCTTGAACTACGCCTCTTTGGAAGAACGGGTAAGAATTTAAGAGGAACTCTTCTTCGGTCTTCAAAATCCGAGAATGACGAGGAGAAACACCACCATGAATTGTTGAGACACTCCGGAAGGATTAAAAGAAAAAGGTTGAGCCAAAGATGAAAGGAATTTGAAAGCGATCTTGGACAAGGCATATGACTGATGGAATCCATTCTTACGTCACACTCTAAAAAGAATTTGGGAATAGCTCCGGTAAAATAAAAGAGTCGGGTAAGATCCTGGGAAAAGACCTGTGGGTTAAGGCCCACTCAAAAGAAAACACCGCTTAACAATTTTGAAGAGAGGTTGCACCGGTAGAATTAAATGGCTTGAATGAGATAACAATCTCCAAATAGCTTGAACGGATTAAGATTGGAAACACAAATCTTCTGAGATATCTTCAGGAGACCTCACCAGAGCGACGAAGGGACTGAGGAGTAAAAAGTATCCTACTCTCCGATATATATAATCCTAAGACTCAAAATAGTTTTCTTCTAGACTCAACAACGGCCAACAAACAAGGGGGCTCCTATGGACGGTCGAGGCTCTGATACCAACTTGTCACGCCCAATATGCGACCCTATCCAAAAGGAACTCGAAGGTCCCACCAGGGATAGACCCGCATATTGAGACGCTTTTGCAAGGTGGATATCATTACATCAACATTACATAATAGATGGGATACATACATAAGGCATACAATGCCACATGAATACAACATCATCATACATAAGATCAACATCCGACTACGGATGAAACACAAACAGAAACTCAAACGACATCCACCCTGCTAGCCCAGGCTGCCGACCTGGAACCTATCCCTTGATCGAAGAAGCAGAAGAAGAACTCAATGCAAGCAAGCATCGCTCTAGCGTCATGATCATCGCATAACCTGTACCTGCAACTGTTGTTGTAGTAATCTGTGAGCCACGAGGACTCAGCAATCACTACAGAGCTTAGGTCTGATAGTTTGATGGGCCTGTTGTGCGTAAATATACATCTAAGCTAATAAAAAAATTGTAGCTATTTTAATGTAATTACAAAACAAATATTATCATTGTTTCTATGATATCAACAATATATTTAAGAATTGATAGACGTTGGTGTTGCATTTGTTGCATGTCCATTTTCTTCTTCGCCCCCCCCTATGTTCAAATCCTGGCTCCGCCCCTGACCGTGAGTACTCATCCAAAGTACTCGCAAGCAAGGAGCTACACTACATATGCATGGGTATATGTGTAAAGGTCCATATCAGTGGACTGAACTGCAGAATGCCAGAATAAGAGGGGGATAGTTAGTCCTATCGAAGACTATGCTTCTGGCAGCCTCCGTCTTGCAGCATGTAGAAGAGAGTAGATTGAAGTCCTCCAAGTAGCATCGCATAGCATAATCATTACATCAACATTACATAATAGATGGGATACATACATAAGGCATACAATGCCACATGAATACAACATCATCATACATAAGATCAACATCCGACTACGGATGAAACACAAACAGAAACTCAAACGACATCCACCCTGCTAGCCCAGGCTGCTGACCTGGAACCTATCCCCTGATCGAAGAAGCAGAAGAAGAACTCAACGCAAGCAAGCATCGCTCTAGCGTCATGATCATCGCATAACCTGTACCTGCAACTATTGTTGTAGTAATCTGTGAGCCACGAGGACTCAGCAATTCCATTACCATGGGTATCAAGACTAGCAAAGCTTAATGGGAAAGGAAGGCGTAAAGTGGTGAGGTTGCAGCAGCGACTAAGCAATGTATGGTGGCTAACATACGCAAATAAGAGCGAGAAGAGAAGCAAAGGAACGGTCGTGAAGCTAGCAATGATCAAGAGGTGATCCTGAACACCTACTTACGTCATAACACAGAAACCGTGTTCACTTCCCGGACTCCACCGAAAAGAGACCATCACGGCTACACACGCGGTTGATGCATTTTAATTCGGATCTGGTGTCAAGTTATCTACAACCGGACATTAACAAATTCCCATCTGCCTATAACCGCAGGCACGGCTTTCGAAAGATTATACCTGCAGGGGTGTCCTAACTTAGCCCATGACAAGCTCTCGCGATCAACGAAGGAATAGACCTTCTCCCAGGAAGACCCGATCAGACTCGAAATCCCGGTTTACAAGACATTTCGACAATGGTAAAACAAGACCAGCAAAGCCGCCCGATGCGCCAACAATCCCGATAGGAGCTGCACATATCTCGTTCTCAGGGCAACACCGGATAGGTCAGTCTACGAGTAAAACCAGCCCTCGAGTTGCCCCGAGGTGGCCCCGCAGTCTGCCCGGTTCGGACCAACACTTAGACAAGCACTGGCCCGGGAGGGCTAAAATAAAGATGACCCTCGGGTTGGCCGACCCAAGGGAAAGGGATAGGTGGTGGTGAGGCAAATGGTAAAACCAAGGTTGGGCCTTGCTGGAGGAGTTTTATTCAAAGCGAACTGTCAAGGGGGTCCCATAAATCACCCGACCGCGTAAGGAACACAAAATTCGGGAACATAACACTGGTATGACGGAAACTAGGGCGGCAAGAGTGGAACAAAACACCAGGCAAAAAGGCCGAGTCTTCCACCCTTTACCAAGTATATAGATGCATTAATAATATAAGAGATATTGTGATATCCCAACCAAAATCCTGTCCACCATGGAGCAATCTTCAACTTCACCTGCAACTAGCAACGCTATAAGAGGGGCTGAGCAAAGCGGTAACATAGCCAAGCAACGGTTCGCTAGGAAGGGTATCAAAGGTTAGAGGTTCATGGCAATTTGGGATGGCTTGATAAACAGGTGAGATCCAGGGTAGCGGTCATCTTGCCTGAAATCCCGCGAGGAGGAAGAACAAGTCCATGAAGAAGACGAACGGGAGTAGTCGAACGAATCCTCACAACTCCGGAACGAAACCGAAGGCAACCCGGAAAGAAGCAAACAACATGGTAAACAAACATCACATAAACATGGCATGATGCACAACCAAGTATGATGCATGACCGGTTCAATGAGGCATGGCATGGCAAAGTGCAACAAGAAATACTACAAGTTAAGTGGAGCTCAATATGCAACGAGTTGCCTATTGACGAAACACCACATTTGAGTTATTTAGTTCGCTCTCTTTTAGGTACACAACAATGTTAAATGTTGTTAAACATGGCAAGGGGTGAAGCATATGAAAATTACCTATCTAGGCAAGTTTAAATGAGGCCGGAAGAACAAAACAACAATTCTGGAAAATCCTCATGTGCAATTTATGAATTTGGTACTGTTCTGCCCAGAACACAATTTTAGAGTTGTTAAACAGTAAAACAAAGTGTACCATGTTAATCTAGGCATTTTTCCACCCCATTTACATATAAAGTTATTTAAAATGGAGCTACGGTTATTTAGTTATGAAATAAATCATTTTAGCATGGCATTTATGCAAATTAATGCAAACAGCAATTTAAACATTTTAATATGGGATGAAAATGACATATTATTAATCTACACAATTTTCCGGGCATTTTACATATATAAATTATTTTAATCCGATGCACAGTTTGAGAGATATTAAATGCATGATGCTTAGGAGTTTTTTTGTAAAACAGGCAGTCTCTGGATAATGGAAAAATTCACAGCGCATGGAAAAAAACTACATGGGCCGTACCTGGAGCTACATGAACTGGGCAGCTCACCATGGGCTCTTGGCCCGGCTGGAGATGAGGAGGCCCAAGCGGTGCAGATCTGGGGAGGCCGGTGGCTGGGCCGGCGCGTTGGGCGCATGCTGGGCCGGGCCCACGCCGATGCTGGAGGAGATCGACCTCCTCCCGCCCGATGCAGAGGACGTAGGGAACGGCGGCGCTGGAGGCGGAGGCAACGGGTTCCGGCAGGGGCGGAGGCCGGGGATGGTCGGGACGGACGGGAACGGGTGGATCCGGGCCTGGGGACCCCGGATCCGGCGAGACTTGAGGACGAGGAGGCCGGCGACGAGGTTCTCTGGCGGCGGCGGCGGATCTTGAAAGGGGAGAGAGAGAAACCTTAGAGGAGGATAGGGAGAGGGGAAAAAGGAGGGAGGAACAGGGCGCGGGGAGCTGGCCTGACGGGGCGCCGGCGGCGGGGTTGCCGGAGGGACGCAAGACGGCGACGGGGTCGGGTGGACGCGGGCGCCGGCGACGAACGACGAGGTACCGGGGTCGGGTGAGGGAGCAGGGACGGGCGCGGGCGAGCGCTCGGGAGGGCGGCGGCGCGCGGGCTCCCTCAGGGCCCAGATCTGGCCCTGGGCGGGCCTGTTGCGGGCCGGGAGGTGGGAGGAGGCTGGGGCGCTGGGAGCCAGGCCACATGGCGGGCACTGGGAGCCAGGCCACATGGCGGGCGCCGGTTGGCCCTAGCGGCGGATGGCGGCGGCGCGCTGAATGGCGACTTGCCAAGTGGCGAGCAGGGGCTGGAGGGGCGCGGAAATGGAGGGGAGCGGCGGCGCTGATGATTGGGCTGCGCGGAAAACAAGGTGGGAGGAAGGGGAAGGCCAAAATTGGTAGGGGAGACATCTATATATAGTAAGGGGGCTAGGGTTAGGTGGTTTGAGGCCGTTTCGGAGCCGTTCGATCTCGATCGGACGGTCCGGAGCGGAGAGGGGGTTAGGTGGGCTGCAGGTGGGCTGTGACGAGAGGGTCTGGACTGAGGGGAGAGAAGAGATAGCAGCCCGGCATGGGTTTTCGGAGACCGAAAACACCCGACGAATAAACCGGCAACGGTGCCGCTATACATTTAACGGTTGGGCTATCAAATGAACTCCGAATGTGACGAAACTTGGCAGGCGGTCTATCTACACTATAATAAGACCGCACGACAAGTTGCAACCCATTCCGAGAACATTTTTATGCCACTTATAAAATAATATTTCGGAGGTGCCGCGGGCGCGTGCGAGTGTGGTCGGGCTCAGAACGGACAACGGAGAGAAACGGCGGAACCCGAACGGATGCAAGTTTTATGAAAAAGATGCCGATGCAATGCGAATGATGACATGAGACGAGATGCATAACAAGAACCAAATGCAAAACAACAGACAAAACCCAACCACGGAGGAAATAATAAATCACATAGCCGGAAATGGTAAGAGTCGGAGTTACGAATATGGAAAGTTGTATCCGGGGCGTTAAAGATCGATGGGTGGATCCCTGATCCAGATCGGGGGAAGTGGGAGGACGAGGGGATAGGGCTAGGGTTTGGTGTGGACCGGGGGTTAAGGGGAGTGGGGTGAGGCCGGATGGGCCAGGTGGGCCGGCATGGTCCAGGTGGGTCGGTGGGCCGTTG